>NC_142804.1:20949328-21027548 GCF_049724085.1 Artemia sp. Qi Xiang Cuo
TACAAGTGTTATCAAGCATCATTAAAAGTCTTAAAGGTGATACAAAGCAGCAGACTATAAAAAACAATAAATTAAAGAAAAATATGTCAGTTCGTGAAATACATAAACATAAACTACAATAAAAAACATACTAAAAAAACGCCAAAAAAATATACCCAACAAAACTAAACTATCAAACAAACGAAATAATATACAACAAACACAAGCCAATCCAACAAACACAAGACTATCTACAAAAAAAAAGAGAAGACCAAAAAAAAAATCGTATAAAACAATAAAAAGACTATGAAAAAAAGGAAATATTTTAAAAATATAAAAATACAAAACAACAAAAACAAGAATATATAAAACAAACAAGGCTCTCAACCAAAAACAAGAATCTCCACACCAAAACAGAATATAAACAAAAAAAACGACTATCAACAATAAAAAAAACTATAACGACTATACAACAATAAACAGACTATACACCACAAACCAGAATATAAGCAACTCAAACGACAATACAAAAAACAAAAAAAAATACAAACAAAACAAGACTATACACCCAACAACACAATATAAAAAAAAAACAAGACTAGAAAAAAATAACAAGACTAGACAAAAACAAACAGATTAGCAAAAACAAAAAAGAATCTCAAAGAAAAAACAGACTATCAAAACCAAAACAGACAATCACTAACAAACCAGACTATACAAACCAAAAAAGAAAATACAAATGAAAAAAGAATATAAACAACAAACCAGACAATACCCACCAAACCAAAATCTGAACACACCACACGAATCTCAAAAAACAACACGAATCTACCAAAAAAAAATTAATCTCATAAAATCACCAGACACTAAACAACAAACCAGAATATCCAACAATCAAACGTCTAGAAACACAAACCAAGACTATACAAACAAAAACATTCTGGCAAAAAAAATAAAGTCTCCCCCACAAACAAAAGAATCGCCCCCAAAAAACCGCCTATAACCCAAACACCAGCATATCCACACAACACCATAATATCCAGACCAACACCGCATATAAACAAAAAAAAAGACAATACACGTCATAAAAAAATATCAAGAAAAACTACGCATATAAACACTCAACAAAAAAATAACGAATCTACACAAACCAAAAGAATATACCAAACAAACCAGACTCTAACAAAAACAAAAGAATATAATAAAAAAAAACGAATAATACCCAAAAAAACGAGCATAACTCAACAAAAAGAATATTTATCCCAAAACCAGACAATACCCCCAACAAAAGACAATCCAACCAACCAACTTCTCTCACTAAAACAAAAGCCTCTCCAAACAAATAACGACTAGCAAAACACCGACAGCCTATCCCACAAAAACATGATTAGCAAAAGATATAAAGTATAGACACACATAACAAGTCTATCCACAGATCACAAGACTATACCAAAAAAAAAAGAATATAACAACCAAAAAAGAAAATACAAACAACACAATAATATACAAAACACACAAAACTATCCCACAAAAAACAGAATATAACACCCAAAAAAGACTATACCCCACAAAACAGAAATTACAAAAAAAAAAAGAATATTCAAAAAAAAAAAGACAATACACACAAAACAAGACTATAAAAACAAAACAAGACTATAACCACCAAAAAAGACTATCCCAACAACACAAGACTATACCCAAAAAACAAGTCTATAACAAACAAACCATCGAATACTCAACACACAAGACTATCAACACCACAACAGAATATACCCAAAAAACCAGACTTTAAGAACCACACCAGACTATACAAAAAAAAAAAGAATATACCCAACAAACAAATCTATACAAAAAAAAACAGACTATACCCACCAAACCAGTATATCACCCCCAAAACAGACTATACCCCCAACACAAGACAATCCAAACAACACCCGACTCTCCCCCCAACAAAAGACTATCACACCCCCCAACGAAAATCCCCCCCACCCACGCAAATCAACCACCCCACCGACTGTCCACGCACACCACGCCTCCCACCATCCACACCGAATCTCAGTAAGGGGGCGTGAGATGGGTTGGGGGGGTGGCTAGGGGATGTTGTGATGTAGAATCGTGGTATGGGTTGATACGTTCTACGGCATGGTCTTGGAAAGTATACACATAAAATCTAATTAAGATAAACTCTTGTAGAATAGTTACACGTAATAATAAAGATAATTATAATCAATTAAATTAAGTTTAAAAGTCAAAAAAAGTGCTTAAGAGCTTGTTGAGGCAAATACAAGATTTCTTTAAGTCACACAAAACATTTTTAAAAGCACAAAAAACGTTTGATTGTGTTTTAAAGAACCATTAAGTGAAATAAATATGCTAGAAATAGTACCTTGGTTACTACTGATGAGGGATGACATATTGCTGAAGATTGTTCTTTTCGGCCAACCATCTAGGGATAAACGGAAAGCAGGTTGTCCCTGTCTGGGGTGGGAGGACGTCATAAAGAAAGATTTAAAGGAAATGGGAACCTCGTGGGCGGGTGTAAAAAGGGAGGCTTTGAATAGATTGGGGTGGAGGAGGAGCGTGCGTAGCTGTGTTGGCCTCAGATGGCTTTGTGCTGTGGTGAGTTGTTAGTAGTAGTAGTAGTATTGATCACGGTTGTGTTTATTTGTTTCTTGGGTTTTTTTCCAGGGGTGATCGTATCGATATAGTGCGCCCTCTCAATATCTTGAGAGGGCGCATTCGAACGGAAATTACAAGATCTAGTGCCTTTTCTAAGTGACCAAAACAATTGGAGGGCAACTTGGCCCCGTCCCACGCTTATTTTTTTCTCGAAGTCGCCCAATCAAAATTTTGAGATAGCCATTTTGTTCAGCATAATCGAAAATATAATTAATATATCTTTGAGGATGACTTAATCCCCCACAGTTCCCGGGGCAAGGGCTGCTAGTTACAAGCTTTTCCCATTTTCTACACATAGCATTGGTTATTGGGAAGTATACAGATGTTTTCAGGGGCAATTTTTTTCTAGTGGGGGGTTAGGATCGGAGCAGGGGTTACAGGGGAGGATTTTCCATGGAGAATATTTCCTTGGGGGAAGGAACATTTCCATGAAGGTGTCGCTAAATTTCCCAGCATTATTTAAAAAACGATCACAAATTAAATAAAACAAACAAGTTTTTTTCAACTGAAAATAAGGAGCAACATTGAAACTTAAAACGAACAGAAATTATTACGTAAATGAGAGGGTTTGCCCCCTAGTTAGTACCTTGCTCTTTACACTAAAGTTTCTTAGTACTTTCAAAAGAGCTATCTATTCTAATTAACTGGCCTTTGTGATTCAGGGGTTTGTGATCAAACATAATTCGAACTTTAGCGTATTAGATAAAAAAAAACAAGTTTTTTTAACTGAAAGTAAGGAGCGATATTAAAACTTAAAACGAACAGAAATTATTCCGTATCTGAAAGAGGCTGTCCCCTCCTCAACGCCACGCTCTTTACGCTAAAGTTTTTCATTGTTAAAAAAAATTGAGTTGTGAGAAAGTCAAACTTTAGCGTAAAGAGCGAGGCATTGAGGAGGGGACAGCCTCTTTCATATACGGAATAATTTCTGTTCGTTTTAAGTTTTAATGTCGCTCTTAATAATGTCGCCTTTAATACGTATATTAAGGGGTTCGCCCCCTAGTTAATACCTTGCTCTTTAAGCGAAAGATCGAATTTTGTTCCAATTCTTTAAAAATAACCGCTTATACACAAAGGCCGTTAATTAGAATAAATAGCTCTTACGAAAGTACTAAAAAAACTTTTGGCTTAAAGAGCGAGGTATTGACTAGGGGGTGAACCCATTCATATATGTAATATTTTCTGTTTGTTTAAAGTTTTGATGTTGTTGCTGTTGCAGTTGAAAAACTTGTTTGTTATATTTAATTTCTGATCTGTTTTTAAATAATGCTGGAAAGTCCGGCGTCCCCTTCATAGCAATATCCCTTCCCCCAAGAAAAATTTTTTTCATGGAAAGACCCTCCCACATGACCCCCGACCCCCCCACCCCCCACTACCAGGAAAAATCTCCCCTGAAAACGTCTGTATACTTCCCAATAACCAATACTATATGTTAACATTGGGTAAAGTTCATAACTTTCAGCCCTCCCTCCGGGAACTTCGGGGGATTAAGTCATCCTAAAAGACATACTTATAATATTTTCGAACATGCTGAACAAAATGGCTATCTCAAAACTTTGATCGGGTGACTCTGGGAAAAAAATGAGCTTGGGAGGGGGCCTAGTTGCCCTCCATTTTTGGTCCCTTAAAAAGGGCACTAGAACTTATAATTTCCATTCCAATGAGCCCTCCCACAATATTCTAGGACCATTGGGTCGATACGATCACCCCTTGGAAAAAAAAACAAAACAAATAAAAGCGCACATGTGATCTTTCTTCTGGCAAAAAAATGCAAATTTCCAAATTTTTGTAGATAGGAGTTTGAAACCTCTACAGTAGGGTTCTCTGATACATGGAATATGATGGTGTGATTTTCATTAAGATTCTATAACTTTTAGGGGGTCTTTCACCCTTTTTTCGAAAATCAGCCAAATATTCTCAGGCACGTAACTTTTGATGAGTAGGACTAAACTTGATGAAACTTTTATATTTGAAATCAGCACATCTGGTTCTTTTGGTGCATCTACTTGTATCAAAATTCCGTTTTTTAGAGTTTCGGTTACCATTGAGCCGGGTCGCTCCTTACTTACAGTTCGTTACCACGAACTGTTTGAAAGAGCGAGGTATTGACTAGGGAGTAAACTCCCTAATATACATAATAAAAACATACGAATATAGAAATTCGTTACGTAAGTTAATTCGTAATTTACGTCGGAACAAAATTTATAGAAAGCCAATTAGCCAAAAACAGGAAAATTAATATGCAAACTTCGTTTTAAATATTTATGTACGGTGAGCCAAATTCAAAGCTGTATTAATTCAAAAATATTCAGAAATAAACTAAAAAAAAAAGTTTTTTTAACTGAAAGTAACTTAAAACGAACAGAAATTATTCCGTATATGAAAGGGGCTGTACCCTCCTCAACGCCTCGCTCTTTACGTTAAAGTTTGACTCTGTCTCATAACTTTATTTTTTAAATCAATAAAAACTTTAGCGTAAAGAGCGAGGTGTTGAGGAGGGGACAGTGCTTTCAAATACGGAATAATTTCTGTTCGTTTTAAGTTTTAATGTCGCTCCTTACTTTCAGTTAAAAAAAAATTGTTTTTTTTTAGTTTATCAAACAGTTTTTGGCAACGAATTGTAAGTAAGGAGCGACCCAGCTCAATAGTAACTGAAATTCTAAAAACTGGAATTTTTATACCCATAGATCCATCAATAGAATCAGATTTTTATACTGATTTCAAATATAAGTTTCATTAAGTTTAGTTTTACAAATTTAAAGTTACGCGCCTTTAGAAAATTTGCCTTATTTTCGAAAAAAGGGTGAAACACCCCGAAAAGTCATAGAACTTTAATGAAATTCACACCATCGGATTCAGCGTATCAGAAAACCCTACTACGGAGGTTTCAAGCTCTTATATGCAAAAATGTGAAATTTTGTATTTTTTATCAGAAGAAAGATCACGGATGCGTGGCTATTTTTATTTATTTATTTTTCTTTTTTGATTTTTCCAGGGGTAATCTTATCGATCCAGTAGTCCTAGAATATCATGAGAGGGCTCATTTGAACGGAAACTAAAAGTTCTAGTTCCCTTTTTAAGTGACCAAAAAAATTCAAGGGCAACTTACCGCCCTCCCACGCTAATTTTTTTCCCAATGTCACCCAATCAAAATTTTGAGATAGTCATTTTTTTCAGCATAGTCGAAAATCTATTAAATATGTCTTTGAGGATGACTTGATCCCCCACAGTTGTCGGGGGAAGGGCTGGAAGTTATGAACTTTCCCCATTGTTTACATATAAAATTGGTTAATGGGAAGTACAAAAACGTTTCAGAAGGGATTTTCTTCTTATGGGGGGGGGGAGGGGGCTGTCGGAGGACAAGGTTAGGGGTGAGCATTCCGTCTATGGAAGATGTTTTCTTGGGGGAAGGTACATTTCTATGCAGAGGGCATTCGCAGCATTATTTAAAAAAAGATCAGAAATTAAATAAAAAAAAATTAGTTTTTTTCAGCTGAAAGTAAGGAGTAACAAAAGAACTTAAAACAAACAGAAACTATTACATATATGAGGGGGTTTGCCCCCTAGTCAATACCTTGCCCTTTTTGCTAAAGTTTTTTTTTTGTACTTTCAAAAGAGCTATATATTCTAATTAACCGGCCTTTGTGATTCAGGGGTATGTGATTTGAACAAAATTAGAATTTTAGTATAAAGAGCAAGGTATTGACTAGGAGGCAAACTCCTAATATATGTAATAAAACATACGAACATAGAAGTTTTTTACGTAAGTTAATTCGTAAGTAACGTCTGAACAAAATTTCGAGAAAGCTATTTAGCCAAAAGAAGTAAAATTAATATGCAAATTTCGTTTTAATCATTCAAGTATGGTGAGCCAAAATCAAAGCTGCATTAGCTCAAAAACGTTTAGAAATTAAATAAAAAACAAGCTTTTTTACCTGAAAGTAAGGAGCGACATTAAAACTTAAAACGAACTGAAATTATTCCGTATATGAAAGGGGTTGTCCCCTCTTCAATACCTCGCTCTTTACGCTTAAGTTTAAATCTGTCACACAACTTTATTTTTTTAAACAATAAGAAACTTTAGTGTAAAGAGCGAGGTATTGAAGAGGGGACAACCCCTTTCATATACGGAATAATTTCTGCTCGTCTTAAGATTTAATGTCGCTCCTTACTTTCACTTAAAAAAATTTTTTTTTTATTTAATCAGTAAAAGAACTGACAATGTTTATAGCAATGCAAGTTGAACATCGTTGGTGTTAATTTTAGCGTAAATCCCTGCTCTAAGTTGGGAAACCCTTCATGGTTTTGATAAAATAAACTTTTGGATAATATAAACTAGATTCAACTGATTTTCAACTAAGCAAGACTTTGCTCTTACCTTTTTCTCGGAGAGACGACATTTACTATGACAGGAGGCTCACCAGGCGGAATCTCATTTGGCCCTGGAGCGGGAGCCCCATACAATGCTGGAGAGATATCCTCACCAGCTTGGGCATTGGAATGAGGATAGACTGAAACGGCTGCTCCTTCTGGTAGCTGATACAAATTTGTGGGTTCTGAAGCTTCTGGCTCTTGGATTGCCAATGATCCAGATTCTTGGTGAATTTCTGTTCTCGTTTCTGTTCCACTAGGAGGGAAAAAGTATATGAAATAGGCGAGATCAAACTCTGGTACTTGTATGATATACCCCTTACCTAATATTCTTTTATTATGTTTCTCTGACGCTCAATCCTAATGTAATGTACCGAAATAAGATAAAAATATAATACTTCAGAAACAGATTTGGGCTATATATTTGCACATTAGGGGGAGGGGGGAGAAGTAAAGTCTAGCGGGTTGGCATGTCTAATGTGTTAGGTACAATTATTCCGCATATTATGTTGTAAGAATTGTTTTTTAACATCACACTGTCCAATTACTCTCCCCCCCTAATATGCAAATATATAGCCCAAATTATATATTTTCTATCTTGTCTTTGTCTTGTCTCACGCTAAGCTGTGAAAAAAAAAAAAACCAGTAAATTCTATGAATTTTATTTGCAACAACCAACCTTGAATTTCGGATTTTTACTACTTGATGTCAATAGCAATATATCCGATGACTAGATAAAGATACTTTCGGCCAAAATGGCCAAAATATACTTTTGGCCAAAAATATGAATATTTTTACTTTTATAACTTTAATAAATCAAATAATATTAATATTTTGATTACTAAATATCAGTATATGTATATTAAACTGACAATTTACATCTATTTGTATTTTTTACAGTAAAGTGCAAATTATGTTCTGGCCTTGGGAAGGCATAGGGGTTTCGAGCCCAACTTTTGTCAATTTCTACTCGTTTTGAGTTTGACTCGGTTATTTATTTTAATTTCTGTTCGTTTTGGGTTTCAAAAAAATGGAAATGTTGATAACAATTACAGAACAATAAATTACGAAAAAAAGAAAAAAAAATTAATAACAAAAAAAACTTAAATTGTCCTCTCTCGCAATCCAATCCCACACTCATCAACTATCCGCAAGGAGATGCTTCTTTAACCGGTTTTTAAATTGTGGTATACTTTCCGCTTCCCGAATTGAATCTGGAAAGGTATTCCAGGCCACCGGACCCGTGTGTTTTGCCACATGGCTAGAACGAACCGTACTTGTTGGCTCACTTACCAGGTCTTCAGCATTTCTCGTAGCATATCCGTGATAAAATGAAATAAAACAAAAAAATATTTAAAAAATCTGGCGCCAAACCATTCAAACTCCGAAACACAAAAATACCAATTTAAAAAATCTCGAATTTGAGTAACAATCAAATCCTAATTTTCCTAAATATCAACACTGTACTTAAAACTCCTGTATCATACTTACCAGTAAATCTCACTGCTTTATTTTGCTGAATTTGTGCTCAGTTCAAATTACACGTAAAATTACTAGCCCAAATCAAACATCCATAACTTATATACGGCGCATAAAAGAGTAATATAAAAGAACTAAAATATGAAAAGGTAAAAATTTTTGAAAACGTCTTAAGATCCCAAGGCCACGCACTACCTTACACGCAACCATATCAATGTGTCTTCTCCAGCTGAGGTTTTTCTCAAAAATGAATCCCAGGTACCGCACTTCCTCAACTTGCTTTAATACAGAACCATTTATTCCTATTTCGCTGGGAAGATTTGGAGATACACCAGTCCGATTGAACAGAATGAAATTACTCTTTGCTGCGCTAATGCTAAGTAAGCTAGCACCTACAAACTCACTCAACCCTTGCAGAGCTCTATTTGCTTTCTGGACCAATTCTTCAAGAGTCTTTGCTGCCACAACAAACGCTGTATCGTCGGAAAAAGTTGTCGTAGATGCACCAGGAATGTAGAACCGCATACTATCTACATACACGAAATACAACAGGGGTGTTAAAACAGAACCCTGAGGAACTCTGCATGAAGCAGGGAAAATTCTAGCATTATTTAAATAATGCTAAATAAAAATAAAAATAAAATATTTAGATGGGCCTTAATTGTGGTAATAAAGATTGACCGCGTCAAATGTAATATTATGATTTAAAGCTGTGAACTTACACCTTATAAATTTTCCGATAGCGCCACTTATAGCGCTAACGACTGTGCCATCGAGGCCTGCGCCACAGCAATGGGGAGTAAGGTTAAAGGGTGACCCCGCTACTCTAAATCTTAGAGAGAAAATAAAATATGTAACTATATAAATGTAACTTCTATTCCTTGAGCTATCTGGAGATCAGATTCCTTAGGAGCGCTACCGCTGGAGGCAAACGAACTAATTAACTGCCAAGCGACTAGATACAGACATATTAAATAAAATAAACACAAATAGAAAAGCAATAGTTTTATTGAGACTTACATTTAGGTGTACAACAGTGCTTCACTTCAAATGACGACAACAAGGGCAAGGATTAAATTGGCTCTCAAAAATAAAGTGGGTGGCAATAGAGACAATCCATAATTGAAACGAGAAACAGTTTATTTCACTATATGACACAAATATAACTCCTGCGCTTTACTTGTTTTTTTCGTGATTGGCACAAGTCCTGATGAGGGGGCCGCTATTTTGTAATTGTGTTCGCAAACTCACTACAGTATGCAACTATCTATCCAATGATTTGTTTTAATAATTTCGATGATTTAAACGTTCACACTGCTCTTAAAATTTAAACTTCCTGAGAAACATTGTATCTACCATCTTTTTTATTACCAAATGTCGTAGCGAAATTTAAACCGAATAGCACCGTTATTTGACTTAGGCTAAAATGCAATTTCTCTTTTTTCTGATTAAGAACCTTTCTTTCTTTTTGAAGCTAGATTTAAACTTAATTAGAGGAAGTTGAAATTATCTTTAGAAAGAAATTTTTTTTGTATTTTAAATATATCACATTTCACTCACGGTACTTATTACCCTTCCCATTATTTAATTAAGTTCCGTCATTAGGGCTTGCTTACCCTTGGGTTTTTGAAATATTCGAGATTTATTTACTGTTGGTCCTATGTAATTTTAATTGACATTGTATTATTTTATACTTTTATATAAGCTTAATCAGGAGTGCTAAAAATTTTCTCTGTTACTTTTCTTATTTTTTTTTCATCGCTATCTAAAGTTCATTTACTGGACTAAGATTATTTATGGTTCTAGCCTAACTACTATACTAAAGATCTTTTTTTCTACACCTAACACTGATGACTTTTACATTTCCAACAAGGTTAGTCTATTCTACTTTTCTATAATCTTTATGCTTCCTATCTACGATAAATTAATGGGGAAATACATTGACTTTACACTAACTCTATCTAAGTAAATAACAATATATATATATATATATATATATATATATATATATATATATATATATATATATATATATATATATATATATATATATATATATATATATATATATATATATATATATATATATATATATATATATATATATATATATATATATATATATATACAAACGATTTAAAGAATTCATTACATTCACTAGTAATCATTAAAACATTTTCACTTGGTTTGTTCGTTGTATAATTCTGATAATAAGTCATCGAAGTTGTTTTTTTATTAAGTATTTTTTATAAAAACTATTAAAATGTGACATGTTTAACTTCACACCTATCTCACCACCCACGTGTCTCTTAGCGTACTCACTCCTTCTGTTATATATTATGGTCCTTCACTCCTTTCGTCTTGGCAAAAATTTAAAACAATTACAATAGCTTCTTCACCGAACAGTTCGAGCAAGGTTATGTTCATCTTGCCTCTCCTATCGTCAAACGGAAAATGATACTCCCAGGTACGGGGGTGTGGAATTTTGATATCAGAGTTCATTCTCACCTGCTGTTTTTGGATAGTTCATAGGGTGCCTCATCATTAAGGGGTTGAACACTGGGACTGTGTTCATTTTCTTCTCTGTATATCATTTTTAGCATACTTTAAAGCACACAGAGAATGTATTTCTCATATAAAATTTTTCATTCGTGCACTTGGAGATTACAGTTCTCTTATAAAATTGTTCTTGCCTGGTTTGTGTCTATTAACTTTCGTGGCGATTCCTTGGTTAATCACAGGGGAATTGATGGTTGGATTTGGAATTGGTCGACATCAAACTTTAGTGACTCCTTCAACATATTGTCTTTGACTTGTGGGAGGGGTATATTGTCCCTGAGGGGCTAGTCAATGGGATTAATTTTGTTTTTTTTATTAAATGGTTGGTTGCCTGGTCCATTTTTCGGAAATTGTCTCGTTACATTTTTGGGATAACAGAGATATTAACTTTTTGCATAGAGGTGATAAGATGGATTCCAAAAGATGGTCAAAAGGAATTCGACACATGAATCTGTGATGCGTAAATAATTTTTGGGATCATCAAATATCACAACTATACAGTCGTATGGTGTATGGGTCCATAATGATCGTCAAGGGTGATATTTATGTACTTATATCTTGTACTGGTTGATGAGGTTCTCAGGATTTATGTGATTATATATTTCGATAATGCACTGGATACTGAGATTCAAATATACTGTTAGCTGATACGTAATATGGTTGGTGGTCGAAGAAACAACTATCAAAGGTAACTATAATTTTCATAAACGAAGCTGTGATGAAAATTGCTTGGAGTCTATGGTGAGTACTCTTCGTTGGTTGAGGTATGGTGAAAATAGATGCTACTAGGTTGTATCTGCACTGGACAATGGATTGTGATGATCGGTTTCCAATATGTAAATCCACTTCTTGTAATAGAAATAGCGAGGCAGAATAACACTTTCTTTAAAATCAAGTAGTCTTAATACATAATAATCAATACGATTAGGTGCATTTTGGGGTGAATGTTACCCTACAAGAAAACCTTAAATAGATACACTAATATTACTACATGAATATTGAGTTAAATAAAACGACATTATTATCATGTTGGTTTCAGATACATAGACTTCGCATTGGGAAATCTAAAAATAGAGATTTCTTCTAACTTGTTTTGAGAAAGGAAACGACGATACAAGGCTTATTTGATTCTTCGACACTTATTTAATTTTCCCTTACATTTAAAACAATCCTTTAAACATAAATTAACCTACATTGTTAAATTTTGAGGTCTCAGTTTACAATATATTTCACGCCTTCATTGTTCATGCACGTCCGTGCTGTTTAAGAAACGCATGTTGCAGCGTCATAGCCACACGCTTTTACCTAAAAGACGCTTTCAATAAGGGAACAAAACATCGCAAGGACGAGTGGAGCCCTCTATACTCAATCGTTCTCTAATGTCTTCCCTTTTTCTTGGCTTGGACGTTCTCATGGGGTTCCGGGTTTAACTTCTGCATTTCAACCATTTCCCCGTGTTCTTCCTTTGGGTTTTGCCTTCGTAGTCTCAGGATTTTTCCATAATTAAAAGTAAGTAAGATTCTCATGGTCAGGGAAATCGCGAATACGAAACATACGGTCAGTAGTATGTTCAACCAAAAATTGGTTGAGAATAATCCATATCTATTATCAACATACGTTAATCTCTGGTCCTTTTTTTGTAAATAGGGGAATCTGGGAGTCTAATGCTTCTCTCTTTTTTGTAAGCCTTAATGTCCCTTTATTCTTTTCTATTTTGGACCATATCGAGTTTTTCATTTCCTCACTCTCTATATTGGGAATAGTTTGCGACAGGCTAATTGCCTTCAAATTGATTATTTTCGGACTTATTACATTTGCGCTCGTGGTGATTAACGGCATTCAAACAGTTGACTCTTTAGTTACAAGTCGACATCCTTGTTTTATGACTATCGTACCCACCTCTTGTAATAGCAGTTCTGTCGTGTAACTGGGATTTATTCTTTCTGTATTATTATCGCAGGACAAAGTTCCAACAGTTTCTCTTGGAACAGAAAATAACCAAAGGTCATTTCGGAGATATCGTATAATCTAATTCTCCTGCACTCTTCGATGATAAATTTTTTGGATCTTTTGGCTTTTTTATTTTCTCTGGTATTAGGGATTTTCTTTTAGGAATAACTAGATTTTTCATAGCTAAAAATTCTTCAAAGTTTTCCTCGTCACTACCATTTGCAAAATAATCATGTATTAAAATTAAAGGGTTTTAGCTCTGCCAATCTTGATTTAGAGGGTTCATTTTCCACGTCTGACGGATCGGTAGACGAGGGACACGATACCCATCTTTCTGGAAATTTTGATCACTGTTTTCGGCTAAAATGCGCCGTGTAAGTTCTTCCACCATCGGGTATCACTATTTTAAAAGTATAATCGTTATCGTACTTTTTTACAATTCTGTACGATCCAGAATATTTGTTGGAAAGTTTTTTGCCTTCCGTTTTTGCCTCGTTCTTCAGGTAGACGCAATCTCCTATCAAGAAATCTATGTTCCCCTTGAGTTTGGGTTGGTTTCTTAGTTCTTGGTTTATTTTACATATTTCCAACTCTTGCCTAACTATCTTATAAGTTTTCCTCATCCTATTTATGAATTCTTGTTTATAATCCTCTGAGTTATTGTAATATTGCCGGGATTCAATAATCTCATCATACGGGATTCTAAAATAACGACCAAAAAGTAAATAAAAAGTGTTGTCTTTGGTTGTTTCTGAATAAGCAGTATTGATTAAGTTAGTATAGATAATGTAAGAAGTGATCCCAATTGTTCCTGTTGTCTTCTATATAAATGTTTAATACATTCAAAAATATTTTATGCCTATTTTCTATTTTACCATTAGCTTGTGGGTGATATAACGATGCCACCTGTTTCTCTATGTTAAGAAAACTCCTTAAGTCTTTTGTTACTTTTGAAACAAAATTGCTTCCTTTGTCACTTAAAATCTTATTTGGAATGCCAAATTTCAAAAATAATTTCGCTAACGCCTTACTCGTAGCGTAAGCTCCTTGATTTTTTAATGCTTTTGCAAAAGTGAATCCGGAAAAGTGCTCTATAACTGAAAGAATACAAGTGTGGCCTCTGTTAGAAACAGGCAAGCCTCTACTGGTTCCATTTAAATCAAATGACACAATATCAAAGGGGTACCTTGCTACCGGTACTCTTCCCATTGGGGGATTAGGATAAGCTTGGGTTTTTTTTCTTAAGTTACACGCTTCGCATGTAATTACAAATTCTTTAAGTTTTGTTATTCCCGACGGCACATACAAATATTGTTTTAATTTATGAAAAGTTTTCGTTACTTCTAAGTACCCACCTACATCTGAATAAAAATATTCGAATGCAGGTGTTATTAAGTTTTGGAGTAATACGGGTATTATTGATGTTTGGTTTCTATTTACCTCAGTGGTCACGATTCTACACAGTATTTCTTCATCAAGATCATAGTAAAAATTATGTATCTCTTTTCTAAGAGTTTTGAATTTATCTGGTAACACGTCATCATTCACAAAATAATTAATAAGTGCTACAAGCATTTCATCCTTTTTTTTATTTCTTTTTATAATTTCTAAAGACAAGGGACAATAGTTATCCTCATTTTCTTTTACTGTGTCTTTGACTTTGGTTTTCTTGCATTTATGTTTGCTCTTAGCATTGATAGCATTAACTTCATTTTCTTCAGTTTCCGACGGCATATTTTCTGGGCATCTACTCAAAAAGTCACAAGCTGCATTTTGTTCACCTTTTAAATGTTCAAATTCATAATCTATGTCTTGGATTTTCGTAATCCATCTAGCTAGAATTCCCTTGGGTTTTTTAAATGTGCGCAGGTACTCCAAGCTTTTATGGTCTGATCGTAGCATAATTTTTCTACTAATTAAATAGTATCTAAATTTGTCCAAGTAGTGGATTATAGATAATAATTCTAAGCTTCTGGCGGGATAACTACTTTCAATTTTTGATAAGGTTCTACTCGAATAACATATATTTTTTTCTATTTTTTTTGTTTAGGCGTTCCTTCTAGAGGATTAGAGTTGTCTACCGGGATTATTTAAGAAAGAATAGCCTCAATGCCCTTTGAACTAGCATCGGTTGTGACCAAAAATTGTCCGTTTTTGAAATCAGACAGCGATAATATTGGTTCAGAAATGAGTGTCTTTTTGAGATGGTGTAGGGAAATTTGAGCCTTCTGGGACCAGGTAACATTTTGGGAGTTCGCTTTAGTTAATTCCGTGAGGGGATATTTTTTAATCCTCTTAATAGATGCAATAAGGGTCTACACAGTGCGCTTGAACTTGTCTTAAGTCCAAAATGTACTCTTAAATATTCGTATGAACCACATTCAGCTATAGAAAATGCAGTTTTATGGACACCTTTTTTTTGGCTATTTTCAGTTGGTGGTAGCCTTGGGTAAGATCCAAAGAAGTAAAAATTTTGTTTTTGCTCGAGACAGATTCAAGTTTTTCATCTATTCTTGGTAAAGGATATTTATCACTAACTACTTGTTTGTTAAGGGCTCTATAATGTACTACAAGTCTAGGATCACCATTCGTTTTTGGTACCAAGACCACTGGTGCAGAATACGGACTTATACTGGGGCGTGTAATTTTACTTTTTTCTAATTCATGGATTTTATTTTTTAACCATTCTTTGTGCTTATACGGCACACAATATGGCTGTTTTGCAAGAGGATTACCAGTCGTAAAAATTGAATGTTCATAAAATGGTATCAGTCTGATTTCATCTTCAGATGCGGAAAGTACATCTTTAAAATTACATATTAATTCGCATAATTTTTTCTTAAGTTCTAAGTCCGTAATATGATCCATATTAAATTTGTTTAAGAATTGTCGATTTAGTTAGAGGGTATTTGTTAATTGAGGTTTTAATGTCATTTACTAGGTTTCCTTTGAAATTTTCCCATTCATCTAAATCATTCTGCGATAAAACTTGGATTTGAACTAAACACGTCCCCTTTCTTTTGTAAATATATCACTTTCGTGGTTATTAGTTACCCAAATAAAACCTTCTCCTTTGTTGTAAGATATAATCTGTTCCTCGCATAACAGATTTTCAGGTGTTTCATTTGACGGAATCGCAAACCATATTTCAGATTTGCTATCTAATGGTTAAATCATCTGTGATATTTGCATTCTTTGCATCGTTTTTCCATATTGCAGATCCAAACTATTTTTCTTTATTTTCATTGTCTATGAAATTTAGGCTGGCGCTATCCACCAATAGCATTGGCTGCGCCTGAACTGCTTTGGGGTTCACTACTTTTTTCCATATTTCCACTATTTTCTTGATTTCGTTTGACCTGTACTGTTGCATATCTCTTATTTTTATTTTTACAGATTCAATACACTTATTATTTAAATTTACTTCATTTCTGCAATGTCTCTCAGTATAATTGAACAATTTTCTGATAATGCCATGTCCTCCTTGCAAGAAATTAGGTTCAAAAGATTCTGACATTGTACCACCAGAAATTTTATTTACTGTTACTTTCTCTTTGTAACCTCTGTTACAGTTTCTTCAGGTAGAAATTCCTTCACCTACCTTAGCCGGGTAGATAAGCCTTTAGTTTTCCAAGTCTAATAGTACTTTATTATACCTTAAAAAATTTGTACCGATAATGGCTTCCTGCGGAAAGTTATCGCATATTATAAAATTTGTCGGAAAGATTCGATTATCCCTTTTTACGCGTAGGCGAATTAAACCTTTCGCATCCAATTTATGCCCTGTCACGCTAGTTAAATTGGGATTATTAAAATTTCTTTGTTGCCTTATATGCGGAGGCAACATGATTAAATACGCATGAGCTTATGATGTTCGCAGTAGCACCAGAGTCAGTTAAAGCTTTAAAGTAAATATTTGTCACACAGAAATTATTAAATATAGCTAACTTATTATTATTATCACTATAAGACGATACTACCATCGGTTTGGACCTATAAAACATTCTAGGCAACCTCTGGGTCCAATTTATATTTCTGAGGGGCCTGACGCGTTTCCCCATGGATTTACTTCGTACGTTAGTGCCTGCAATAGGGATTCAGACTTGTGAGATTCCATAGGCATATCTAATTCATTTACATTTGTCTGCCTTCGCCATGTGTTATTACGATAGTTTTGACTTCTTGCGTCAGTGCCAGCTGCTTGCGCTGACTGTCAATGCCGTTGGCTTGAAAAATTTTCATTTCTCGTTGACCAATTAACTATTTGCCGTCGGCTTGAAAAATCTGTATTTCCCGTCGGCAAATTTTCGGGATTTCTGTATACCATTCTTGCATTATATTGGCTTTGGCAAGTACTTGAGTTTTCAAATCGGTAATCTAATTTGTCTATTGGGGGGAGGATTGTACAAATTTGGTTGGTACGCGATGTAAGATACTGATTGGCGCAATCTACCCTGGCTATAACCTAGTGCACCACTGGCACTAAAATTTGTTCTGCCGAACAAATGGTTGCCATAATTTTGCGTTTTACTGACTACAATCCATTGTGCGCGATTGGGGACATACCGGCACTCTTTTGCGATATGCCCAACACGGTTACAAATATAACATCTTATTATTGTAGGGTTATTTTCATAACTAAAGTGTTTGACGGGCTGAAAACGTACTGTTTTCTGCGTAACGGGTTCTTGCGTTCTATTTCTTTGTGGCACTGGAAAGTTATCCCTTGAAAAAAATTGGGAGACGCTTGATCGCCCTTGAAGGTCAGGTTTGGGTTTGAATCGATTAGGCTGTTTATTTTCAGTTTACTATGATTTGCCACCATCGTATTGACTTCGATTAATCGTCCTACCTACTGACCAGCAAGATCTAACGTTTGAATATTTTTGGATAGTACCATTCTATATAGTTTTGGGGGTAGCCCTTGCAAAAAGATATTTAGTATGACTTTTTCATACATTTCTCCTGAGCCTTTTCCGTATTTTTCTTCTACTGAAATCCGTATATTATCAAGATATTCTCTTACGTTTTGTGAATGGTCAAAGCATACCATTCCTTGTTGTAATTTATTTGTGGAACTAGTTTTGATAGATCTATCTTTAAATGCCGTTAACAATTTGTCCACCGTATTTATTGGCAAGCTGGCGTCATTACCTATAGTACCTTCAATTTGCTTTAGGAATGTTAGGGCCTGGCCTTTTAATCTTAATAGAAGCATGCTAACTAACGTTTCTAGCTCTGTTTTTGTTAATTCTACAGACTGGGCCGACTGGATATTAAATTCGTTGATATCTGATTGTCCATCATATTGTGGAATAGATTTTGCTATTTCTACATTCTTCGCGACCAACTTTTATGCCATTAATAGTTCGCTTAATTCTTCTGACATTTTTGGTTTTGAATTAACAAAAAATAATTTTTTTTCATTTAACCTACTTTGGGAGAGGCTATTATCTGCTATGAGATATTTTAAAGGGCTTTCTTATAATAGCTTAGCGATTAGAGGCCTAATCACTTTTTTTATATAAGTCTGTATCTCTTCAATGATATAAATTTAAATTACGAAGTTTGTAGCATAACTAGTTCGCATGTATTCCTCCAAATTTTTGACCTTGCCAAATTTATTGATAAAAAAATATTTAGACGGGCCTTAATTGTGGTAATAAAGATTGACCGCGCCAAATGTAATATTATGATTTAAAGTTGTGAACTTACACCTTATAAGTTTTCCGATAGCACCACTTATAGCGCTAAGGACTGTGCTATCGAGGCCCGCGCCACAGCAATGGGGAGCAAGGTTAATGGGTGACCGGATCACTTTCAATCTTAGAGAGAAAATAAAATATGTAACTATATAAATGTAACCTCTTTTCCTTGAGCTATCTAGAGATCATATTCCTTAGGAGCGCTACCGCTGGAGGCATACGAACTAATTAACTGCCGTGGGACTAGATGCAGACATATGAAATAAACACAAATAGAAAAGCAATAGTTTTATTGAGACTTACATTTAGATGTACAACAGTGCTTCATTTCAAATGACGACAACAAAGGCAACGATTAAATTGGTTCTAAAAAGAATGTTGATGGCAATAGAAACAATCCATAATTGAAACCAAAAACAGTTATCTTCACTATATTCCACAAATATAACTCCTGTGCTTTACTAGCTTTTTTCATGATTGGCCCAAGTCATATGGAGGGGGCCACTATTTTGTAATTTTTTCGCAAACTCACTACATTATACGAACTATCTATCCAATGATTTGTTTTAAAAAATTCGATGATTTAAACGATCACACTGCTCTTATAATTTAAACTTCCTGAGAAGCATTGTATCTAGCATCTTTTCTATTACCAAATATCTTTGCGAAATTCAAACTGAATAGCACCGTTGTTTGACTGAGGCTAACATGGAATTTCTCTTTTTGCTGATTAAGAACTTTTCTTTCTTTTTCGAAGCTAGATATAAACTTAATTAGAGGAAGTCGGAATTATCTTTAGAGAGAAAAAGATTTTATTTTTTTGTATTTTAAATCTATCTCATTTTACTCACGGTACATTTTTCTTGCGTGACACTTGTATATCTAGACTAATTACTGATGGGAAATGACCAGACACCGAATTCACTACAATTTTAGAAAACGAATTTCGGATATACTTTGAAGAGACAAAGAACATTGTCAATCAGCGTGGCATAGTGATCTGTGATCCTAGTAGGTATAGTTACTGTGGGAAAAAGATCATTAGAAACCACAAAATTAAACAAATCTAAGTTAAAACTACCTGTAGATAAAAGATAAAAATTAAAATCCCCCATGCATAAAAACTCACATTGTGACCTCTGAACCATAGAACCTTTGAATCATACAAATCTCAATTTCAATAGAAAATGTTTCTATCTTACCTTCTCTCCAAACATCAAAGTCCTCCCTTGGCTTCCATTTAAGTGAATTACTTACTATCAAACCGAGTCCACCGCTGGTTCATTTAAGCTCTACTCCTCGCGATAAGCTTATTTCCCGGAAAACTAAAAGACGAGAGAGGACTATCCTGGCTCAAACAAGTATCACAAAGGGCCATAACATGGAGATTCCTACATTGCGAAATAAAATGAAATGTTTCATCATGTGAAGAAGTAAGGTGGCAGTTCAACGAACGCACACTGAAATAAGCATTTTGCATATTTCCAAGATACAATGAATCCCAATATTTACTAAACTTCAAAGGTCTATAACTCAAGGTAGACTGTTCAGTTGCCAAATCCGAAAGTATATAACTATCAATATCAAACGAAAAACTTTCCAACCGGCTCAGCCTTGATGTGGCACCGATTATTACATTACACATATTTAAATCTAGTAAACAATTTCATACCTCTCATTTTTAAATAAAAAAAACGAAAAAAAAAACTTAGCTGAGATCTAGGAACAGATAAATAATTATTAGAATGATAAATGAAAACAAAACAAAACATTGATAGACAATGAAATTGCATAGACAGGAAAATGGAAGCAAGAGAACAGAAAACAAAGGGGGAAAAATAAATATTAGAACATTTCCTCGATTGACCAAAGTCTACGTGAGTGTTCTCATTGGGAAGGAGGACATAAATACGCACTTAGTCAGACCAAACACACTTGTTTCCATATTTATCACGAGCTGTGCAAAGATTATCCCGCCGCTGGCGGGCAATATATCAGGCCGAGCAGGAATTCCAAGAGCAAATTAGTATACTTTGCTTTTGTCAGCATCAGTTATCCTGGTGAGTTCCATCTTTCCTAGAAAGATATTTAACATGGTTGTTTTCAGGTCCGAATTCGGGTTTTATCCATTACCATCGAACTTGAGCGAATCTAATATCGAGTCTTGGTCGATAACGTCTATACGCCACTCAATCCGAAGTATTCTATCATCTAGAGATTCAAATTGATTTTTCATAGACTTCAGTTTTTTTTCAATGCCAGTAAGTTTCGGGGTATATTCCACAAGAATAGATTGAAAAGCATCCGAAACGATGTTTTCAACCGAGAATTTTGAAAAAGAGCCAAGTGTCACCAAACGCTAGATGCCGTTAATAGTTTTTTTTTGTCAATAGTACCACCAGTTCCAAATCTTATGAGCTATCTAAACTCTTTGATCCAACCTTTGCATTAGTCTTAGCCCCTCTGAAGAAAAAACAATAAAATTATCCATAAGATAATTTTTACAGCATGTATTTAAACCAAATCCAAATATGCTTGGTACGAGAACAGTATTTAAGTGACAGATAATTTAGAAACTTATCACAAGTAAAAATTGAAACAAAAAATATATAATATGAGCCCATAGCGTATGATTTGTCTTTTACTGTGTTTTTTTCTTTACTTTTTTAAGCAACCTCCACCAGTAAGTGCTGGCAAGACCTATTCCTTCCAAAAAAAAAAAAAACTAAGTACAAAAAAATGAAAAAAATTGACTTCATCTGAGGCCAAATAACTTTGCGTCGTTATAGTTCCAGCCGTACCCGAGCAATAAGATTTATAACTATTTTTCTTTTGGTTGGTATTGCAGGTCCGAATTCATGCGCAAAGTTTTACCAGTGTTTCTATTCCAAACCTTGGAAACTAGATGTGGGTACTAATTCGGTAAATTTGATATCGCTTTATCGTTCATAAATATACAAATGATCATTTAATAAAGATGTTTCTTGATTTTACATAAACCCTGAATTGACAAATATATCCTTGGTTGAAAGGTTGAAGTTGTTCTGCGGCTGTGCTAAGGTTCGGAGTTTTGACTAGGCCATAGGTTCCATCCTTGGTCTCTATTCCCGAAACGGGAATTCTGCTGGAGTGGCCTCATAGTGGTGTCAGGATGGATCCTTAGTGAGTTTACTTAACCAGAGCCATGACTGTAAGTGCTGCACCAGGGTGACCTTGAGGAGTGGAACCCCTAAGGAAATTAAAGCCTAGAACTGGATTGTGAATAGGCTTTTTGGGCTGAAAATCTCTTTCTATTAATGCCGGCCTTCTCAAAGTAGTAAAATATTCTTAGGTATGAATATATAATAGGTCAGAGGTAACCGGCTTCAGATTTCTTGTGGCGGATTTTGACTCTTGTTGATAAATTAAATAAAAAAAAACAAGGTTTTTTTTAACTGAAAGTAAGGAACGACGTTAAAACTTAAAACGAACAGAAATTATTCCGTATATGAAGGGGGCGGGGCCCTCCGCAACGCCTCGCGCGTTACGCTAAAATTTTCTTATTGTTTAAAAAAATCAAGTTGTGAGAAATTCAAACTTTAGCGTAAAGAGCGAGGCGTTGAGAAGGGAACAGCCCCCTTCATATACGGAATAATTTCTGTTTGTTTTCAGATTTAACGTCGTTCCTTACTTTCAGTTAAAACAACTTGTTTTTTTAATTTAATTTTTGAACGTTTTTGAATTCATATAGTTCTCGATTTTGGCTCACTTTACATGAATAATTAAAACAAAATTTGCTTATTAATTTTACTTTTATTTGGTTAATTGGCTTTCTCGAAACTTTTTGATTTTTTTTACGAACGTTTTTATTAGTAATAATTATACTTAACTTACGAATTAACTTACGTAATGAACTTCTATACTCATAAATTTTTAACACGTATATTAAGGGGTTCGCCCCCTAGTCAATACCCTGCTCTTTAAGCTAAACTTCTAAATTTTTTCCAATTCTTTAAAAATGACCCCTTAATCACAATCAGTTGATCAGTTGAAATCAATTGAAAAACTATTTTTTTTATTTAATTTCTGATCGATTCTTTAATAATGCTGGGAAATCCGGCACCCCCTTCATAACAATTTCCCTTCCCCCAGGAAAACTTCCTTCATGTAAAGATCCTCCCACATAACCTCCGACTCACCCACCACCCCACTACCAGGAAAAATATCTCCTGAAAACGTCTGTATGCTTCCCAATAACCAATACTATATGTTAACATTGGGTAAAGTTCACAGCTTTCAGCCCTCCCCCGGGGACTTCGGGGGATTGAGTCATCCTAAAGGACATAGTTATCATCTTTTCAACCATGCTGAAAAAAATGGCTAGCTCAAAATTTTGATCGGGTGACTTTGGGAAAAAATACGCGTGGGAGGGGGCCTAGTTGCCCTCCATTTTTTCAGTTACTTAAAAAGGGCACTAGAACTTTCCATTTTCATTCTAATGAGCCTTCCCACGATATTATAGGACCACTGGGTCGATACAATCACCCCTCGGAAAAAAAAGAATAAACACGCATTCGTGATCTTTCTTCTGGCAAAAAATGCAAAATTCCAAATTTTTGTAGATAGGAGCTTGAAAGCTCTACAGTAGGGTTCATTGATACGCTGAATATGATGGTGTGATTTTCATTAAGTTTCTATAATTTTAAAGGGGTCTTTTCCCCTTTTTTCTAAAATCAGCCAGTATTTCTCAGGCGCGTAACCTTTGATGGGTAGAACTAAACTTGATGAAAGTTATGTATTTGGATTCAGCATTGAAGTCTGATTCTTTTGATGTATCTATTGCTATCAAAAACCCGTTTTATAGAGTTTTGGTTACCATTGAGCCGGGTCGCTCCTTACTTACAGTTAGTTACCACGAACTGTTTGAAAAAAATCCACAAATGGAGTTTTCTTGGGAATTAATTAAAAAAAAACTTTCCGAAAAATAAGTTTCTCAAAGAAAAGTAAAGGCCATTTTAAACTTAAGCTCAGGAGATACAAATACCTGTTAAAATTCAAACTCAAACGAACAGAAATTACTATTAAAGACTAAATGAAACCCAGAACGAACAGAAATTAAATAAACAATCATAGCAAAAAACATACAACAAGTAATAATATACATAAATAAATTGATCTTAACGCGATAAATTCTTAGATTGAATATGAAAATCAAGCTTAAAACGAAAACAGATATTTTGCTATTAAAGTATAAATGAAACTTAAAACGAACAGAAATTAAATAACAATCAATGCGAACAAACGTACAATATATATTGATGTAAATGAATAAATAAATCTTAAAACGAGTGAAGCTTAAATTGAATATGCAAATCAAGTTTGAATCGAATAAAAATAACTACAAACAAGAGTTTGGGTATCGCCTCACTGCAGAAACCTAAAACCTACTGCGTCATTGGCGCTTTTCTGAAAACAATTCTTTCATTAATTAAGATTCAAGCAAACAAATATCAGCATATGTATATTAAATTGACAATGCACATTTTTTTCAGTAAACTCATTTGAATTTTTTTTCAGTAAACTACAAAATATATTCTGGCTTTTAGAAAGCATAGGAATTTTGAACCCTACTCATATTAATTTATGCTCGTTTTGAGTTTAACTCTAATATTTATTTTAATATTTGTTCGTTTTGGGTTTCATTTATATATTGATACTAATTTGGGGTAGTTGTATTCTTGATAGATTATATGATAGTCCGAACGAAAGGTGTTGAAAGTGTGAATCATACCACGACGGAATGGGGCTGCTACGAGAATTAGCCTACCCTCCACCCCCTAAATTGACCATGTGGATTCAAAAATACCAATGGCACTTGCGTGCGAGTGGTAGAACACTCCAAAACTTGACATTTTATTATATTTTGGTGTTTCATGCAAGAAAATGCATGTTCCACAAAGTTTGAGGTGCAGTTTTCCGCTCAAATATAAATGCGTAGAAGCCATAGAATGTTTTCATAACAAACCAACACGATTAGTTAGAAAAAATGGCAGAGTTAAAAAAAATGGCAAAACTATATGAGTCTTTAACAGTATTGGAAAGTATAAACAAAATCAAGTTTAATATTAGATATATAATGATATTAATTGTTGAAAGATCCATCAGTTCAAGATTTTTTTTCACTGTAATTTTATTTTCATTTTCAATGCTGTAAGAACTGGAAAATAATAAATTTGTAATATACGATGAATTTTTTTTCAGTGAAGCGCCAATGACGCAGAAAGCTTTAGGTTTTTACAGTTAAAGAAGGGGGCAGTATCCAAATTTTGTTCGTAGTAAAACTATATTTGTCTTGACTAATCTTAAAAGAAACTAATAAATTAAACTAAATATTTGATGCAAAATGGTATTAATTGCTAAAACCTCATTAGCTCAAAATTTTACAGTGATTTTAATATTTATTTTCAATATTAAGTACAAAAGAAAACAATTCTAATATAATTCGTTTTCAGTAAAGCGCCAATGACGTAGTATGTTTTAGGTTTCTGCAGTGAAGTGATACCCAAACTCTTGTTTGTAGTTATTTTTATTCGATTCAAACTTGATATTGCATATTCAATTTAAGTTTCACTCGTTTTAAGATTTATTTATTCATTTACATCAATATATATTGTATGTTTCTTCGCATTAATTGTTATTTAATTTCTGTTCGTTTTAAGTTTCATTTATACTTAAATAGCAAAATATTTTTTTTCATTTTAAGCTTGATTTTCATATTCAATCTAAGCATTACTCAGTTTAAGATCATTTATTCATTTATATTATTACTTGTTGTATGTTTTTTGCTATGATTGTTATTTAATTTCTGTTCGTTTTGGGTTTAATTTATTCTTTAATAGTAATTTCTGGTCGTTTTGAGTTTGAATTTTAACATTTATTTGTATTTACTGAGCTTAAGTTTAAAATTGCCTTTACTTTTCTTTGAAAAACTTATTTTCCGGAAGTTTTTTTTAATTAATTTTTGTACAATAGACAGCTTGCATAACTTGTGGACAGCGATTGGCAACAATGAATGGATTGAAAAAGTAGCTCTAATAAGGGGGCTTAGACCATTTCACTTGCCGACACAAAGGAATCACGACTGTTTGGAATTGACCTTAATAGGATTTTGTATGCCAAAGCAATTTTACATCTATCTCAGAGTATGTATTTTATCCTTATAATTGGATAATTATAATAGATTTCCTCTGTGTTCTTCCCATTGCCATAAGTTAAAAACCCCCTTTATTAAGTTATGCCCCAGGGCATAACTTAAAATGTCTACCCCAGGGCCCTGGTGGGCTTTGTTGACACCGGAGTTTTTTGTTATCAGAACTTTGAACTACTTCAACAAAATGTCTGTCTCAAAATTTTTATCGGAGGCATTTAGGGTGTGGAGGAGGGGGGGGGGGGGCTAGTCACCCTCCAATCTCTTTTGACTCTTAAAAAGTGAACAAGAGCTTTCAATTTTCAGTCAAATGAGACCTCTCCAAAGTCTATACGAGCATCCCTTCCATAAGAAATAATGGGAAGGATTCGGAGAATCCTTAAATTACAACTCTTGCCCTGAGGGCTTTGGGGGAGTTGTCATCCTCAAAGACCTAATTTCCAGAACTTAAAACTATGTTTAATAAAATGGCAATCTCAAAATTTTGATTGGATGTGTTTGGGGAAAAGGTGGGCGTGAGAGGGGGGTTAGTTACCCTCAAATCACTTTCGACTATTAAAAAGGGGACTAGCCCTTTAATTTCCAATCGAATGAGCCTGTTTTGAAGTTTCTACGACAACGCCTTGTATAAAAACCTTATATGTCCCCAGGGCATAACTTAAAACCCTTGGCCTGAGGGTTGTGGGCGAGTGTCCTCCTCAAAAATATATTTTCTATCTGGAAATCAACTACGCCAAACAAAATGGCTAGCTCAAAATTTTGATTGGATGTGTTTGGGGAAATGATCGGCGTGGGGGGGGGGGGGGCTAGTTACACTCCAATCACTTTCGAAAATTAAAAAGGGCACTAGCCTTTGAATTTCCAGTGGAATGAGCCTGTTTTGAATTTTCTACGACAACGCCTTCTATAAAAACCTTATATGCCCGTAGGGCATAGCTTAAAACCCTTGCCCTGAAGGTTGTGGGGGAGTATCCTCCTCAAAAATATATTTTCTATCTGCAAATCAACTCCGCTGAACAAATTGGCTATCTCAAAATTTTGCTGGGTTGTGTTTGGGGAAATGTGGGGCAGGGGGGGGCGGGGGGCTAGTTACACTCCAATCACTTTCGACTATTAAAAAGGGCACTAGCTCTTTAGTTTCAAATCGAATGAGCCTGTTTTGAAGTTTCTACGACAACGCCTTCTATTAAAACCTTATATGCCCCCAGGGCATAACTCAAAACCCTTGCCCTGAGGGTTGTGGGGGAGTATCCTCCTCAAAAATATATTTTCTACCTGGAAATCAACTACGCTGAACAAAATCAAAATGACTATCTCAAAATTTTGATTGGAGGTGTTTGAGAGAATGATGGGCGTGGGGGGGGCTAGTTGCCCTCCAATCATTTTCGAATATTAAAAAGGGCAATAGAACTCTCAATTTTCAATTGAATGAGCCCCCTTTGAAACTTCTACGACGACCCCTTCCACATGAAGTGCCTCTGGGAAAAAAATAATAATAAAACATTGGAGCCGTATGGCCTTTACTATAGGCAACGTTACAGCGTTGCCTCTGAAACATGAACAAAAGAAGTGTTTCAAAGTAAAGTAAAAGGCTTTCCAAAAGCAATATAACTTGCTAAAGTCTAATTTTATGGAAATATATACAGACAACTAATTCTTAATATATTTCAAAAATAAAGCAAAATTGAAACACTGAGTATAATGAAACACTGAGAAAAGAAAAAAGTCAAAACTTATTCCATTGCGTTCATCTGTCTCATCACATTCATAACAAGATAAGGCAATATAAGTAAAGAGTATCTTAATGGCGGAGTAGCTGTTTGGGAAAGGGTTGTATCCTCTTCCTCTATGTCCATTGAAACTGAATGAGGAGGATCTTCATAGCTCTTATAAATCTCATCTTGAGTTAGATCCTGTATATGATCATTTTCCGCATTCATACTAAAAAAATAAAATCCATTAAGTTTCAAGTTATCTGAGAAAATTTGCTTCTACGGGGAGAATTTCCCATTGGAATGGGAGTTCCTGAGGGTAAACTTTCCAGGGGAAATTTTTACACGGGGGAAATTTTCCAGAAATTGTATACGAATTCCGTTTTATTTGTTTTACTTTATCGTCGGTGACCCCATTTACATGTGGAGATACTTTGGGGAATTGTTTTTGATTTTAGGGGAAATCTTTCAGTGGAGTTGGAATTCTCAGGGGTTATTAAATGAGGGATTTCGTACGAGAGAAACTGTCCATGGGGGAATTATCATCAGGATAAGTTCTCCTTAGGGCAATTTTCGACAGGGAAAATTTTCCATTGGATGTGGGGAGAGGGATTATCTGAAAATATTTCCCACGTAGTGAGGACTCCCCAATGACCTATAAAAGATCAGAAATTAAATAAAAACAAACCTTTCTTCAAATGAAAATATGCTAAGGAGTGTTTTTATAGGCGGAATCGTTAGCAAGAAATTTTCAGGGGGGGGGAATTCGCAGTGAGTAAGGAATTGGCAGGGGGTAATTTTCCAATGTAAGGCTTTACATCTATGGAGGATTTTCTTGTGGGGAGGATTTTCCACCGGGGGGGGTGT
Organism: Artemia sp. Qi Xiang Cuo; assembly: GCF_049724085.1. Lineage (NCBI taxonomy): Eukaryota > Metazoa > Arthropoda > Branchiopoda > Anostraca > Artemiidae > Artemia > Artemia sp. Qi Xiang Cuo. The sequence continues at coordinate 20,977,816 of NC_142804.1, forward strand.
TGGATGTCCTGGGATTTTTCAAAAAGCGATTAGAAATAAATTAAAAAAAAACAACTTTTTTCTACTAAAAGTAAGGAGCAACATTAAAGCTTAAAATGAACAGAAATCATTCCGTATTTTAGGGGGGCTGTCCCCTTCTTGATACCCTGCTCTTTAAGATAAAGTTTGGCTCTTTGTCTCAATTCTTTAAGAACAATTCCTGAAACACAAGGGCCGTATAATTAGAATCAGATCCTTTTTCTGAAGTTCTTACAAAGTTTAGCGTGAAGAGTGCGGTACAGAGGAGGGGGAAGTCCTAATCATATACTTAATGATTTCTGTTCGTTTTAAGTTTTAATGTTACTCTTTACTTTCAGTAGAAAAAATTTTTTCATATAATAAGAGGAAAGAAACAACATTCTTCGGTGATTTGTCCGTTTCAAAAATCTGTCTGAAGTTTCAACACAAGTAGAACAGAAATTGCTAAATCTATTTCAGAGAAATTGCCTACGGATTATTTTCGGTGCCTGACTAAACTGACCGCATAATAAACTGTATAAAAAATGTTAATCGATTTTGCTTTCTAGGGCCATAATAAGAGAAAGGATGAGATAGCTAGGATTCGTTCTGCGGATGGAGGATGACAAATTGTCCTTGTCAGCCAACTGTCTAGAAACAAACGAAAGTAGGTCGTTTTCGAACTGTTAAGGAGTGTGTAAAGAGGGAGGTTTTTGAATAGATCGAAATGGAGGAGGACTGTGCGCAGCTGTGTTTGCCCCAGGTGGCTTTGGGCTACAGTGAGTTTAAATTAGTAGTAGTAGCAGTAGTAGTAGTAGTAGAAAAAGGAATTGACAACAAAAAATGTTGCTTTTGGCAAAAATGTGTCAATTTTAGACTTCTCCTCCTCATTCTCATTAGTTGAGAATAAGTCAACTTCTTCTCATTAGTTGGCTTTACGGCTCTTGTCGTCATTAGTGACTTTTGGGTTTCTTTTTTACACAAAACAAATGCTTGCTGTCGAAAAAACTGGTTCCCTTCCAAAAACATTTGATAGTTTTGTTTTTAACTACCTACAATGCCAACATTTTTACCATTCACTAGGGATGCGTCTGTCTACTAAAACTGTCTGCTTACGTGTCTGGGAATTTCATATAGGGATCTGCCAGCACTTAATGGTGGAGGCTGCTTAAAAAAAGTAAAGAAAAAAAAACACAGTAAAAGACGAAGCATACGCTATGGGCTCATATTATATATTTTTTGTTTCAATTAATACTTGTAATAATCTTCTCAATTATCTGTCATATAAATACTGTTCTCGTACCAAGCATATTTGGATTTGGTTTAGACTTTGTTTAGACTCGGTAAAAGACTTTGTTTTTTCGTGTAAAAATTGACCTGTGGGTAAGGACTCTCTGAGCCCCTACAATTTATCTTTAGTAGTGGATGGTAGTATGCACTGGGTACCTTCAAAACAAAAACTAATTGCCGACCTCAACCCGAAAAAGAAGATCGTTGTTCATCACGTGCTATTGAAATGGATGGTGTCCAATGTTTTCAAAGTCACAAAGATTCATAGAGCCCTCCAATTTGATCAAAAGCCTTACATTAAAACGTTTATTGACACCTTTGTCAGTAAGCGTTCACAAGCGAAAACGAAGGTTGAAAAAGAAGTCTATAAACTCATTTTGAAATCAGCTTTCGGTAAAATGTGCGAAGGAGTACGAAACAGAAGTCAATTTGACATTGTAAGCAATCCCAAAGATTGTGCTCGAATCATTGTGGATCCAAAATTCACATCCTTCACAATCATAGACTCTAATATGGTGCTTCAACATCGCAAGAAAAGAAACATTGTTTTAAATAAAAATATTGCAGATGGCAGTGCAATAACTGAAATATCTAAAAAAAAACTCATGTTGTCATTTTATTATAATGTATGAAAGGCACAGTGGCCGATTGAGGGACAAGTGCAAGTGTATTATGGGGACACTGATTCACTCCTGTTAACAGTCAAAACTGAAAATCTATTGAATGATTTGGAAAATGGCGAGTACAATAGCTCACGAATTGACTACACCAACTGGGACGAATCCTTCTACCCAGAACTAGTAAAACACCAGGCCCCAAATCAATTGTTAATGTTAAAATCTGAAACGAGTAGCGATCTGATATCCAGTGGTGTGTTTCCTGTGCCGAAGGTATACTCTGTAGAAACGCAAAACAAGGATATCAAACAAGTTTGCAAGGGGGTACCTAAACATTTTGTAAAAAATAATTTAAACATGATTGTGTATAGAAACTGTGTGGAACGTAGTTTAGTCCCAAGAGTGAAAGTCATGGCGATTCGCTCTTTACAATTTAAAAACTACACAGTTAGAGTTGAGAAAAACGCCATGTCGGCCATATCGGATAAAGTCTATGTACTTGAGGACGGTCATTATTTAATCAGACCGATTTGAATGTGTAGAGTACAGAAAACAACTCTGTCGACAAAAATTAACTTAAATTCATTTAAGTATAAATTGGGTGGGAGGGTTTTTTTGGGGTGATGGGTGTTTTTAAATTCTTTTTTTTATCAAACAATTTTCAATGTGTGTATGCAAGGCAGAGCAATTTCCACTATTTAAAATACCATTCAGATCGTTTCTGTGTGGTCCGTCAATGTCAGGCAAAACAACAATCTTAACTAAAATAATTAAAAATTGCTCTAAAATGTTTGTGGAAAAGTCGAAAAAATTCTACTATTGTTACATTTTTGGTAGGAGTCATACAATAAAATAAAAGCAATTGGCACGGCGGAATTGGTGCAGATACAATTCATACAGGGACTTGAGGTTTTAAGCATTATTGAACGAAACTCTTGGCTGAATATTGACGATCTGGCTGAATCTATTGAACAATGGTCCCAGGAAATGGTAAAACTGTTCACTGTTCGCTCTCGTCATGAACAGATTTCCGTTACTCTGGTTCTACACAATCTCCTTCATCAGAGCAAATGTATGCGAACACTTGCTTTGAACTTCACCTACTATATAATCTACAGAGTTATTCGTGATTCTAGCTCATTAATAACTCTCAATAAACAAATATACCCTGGGGCACCTAAATTTCTGCTCTCAGCATACAATCAGGCAACTAATAAACCCTACGGCTATATCCTATTGAATCTTAATCAAAATACACCGGAGGATATGCGTGTAGTCACAGATATTTTTGACAATGAAATTACAGTATATCTCCCCGTGAACAGTAAAAATAGGCTATTAGTTGCTATCATGACACTGACGAAACTACATGAAAATAGACATTTATTTTCAGTTCTAAGCACTTCAAAACCCTCGCTTAGGAAAGCCATACTCAAACATGGGATTGACAATGATTTCATTAATCTAATATCTGAACTTTTTTTAAATTTGATCTAGGGTAATGTTCAACTGCCAGAAGTAGTTAAGCAACAGGCAAAGCAACATCGTTCCATTGTACGTAGATTGGCCGAAAAAGAAAGGAAAGAATTTTAAAAAGAAACATCTTCTTCAGCTGGGCGGTAGCTTTATCGCACTTTTACTGCCCGTAATTGCAGGACTTGTAAACAGTTTTCTCTAGAGAGAGAATAGCAAAACCCTATAAATTGACTCCAATAGAACTCGCTCTCTCAAACTTGGAACACTTTGAGAACAATCTGAGTAAATTCATTGACAACGAGAATATTGAGGATGATAAAAAACTGCTTTTACTTCAAGATGCACTTTGCCGACTGGACAAACATAAGCCCTATCGTGCGAGGGCCAGTGGTATTGATCACAAAAAAGAATCTCCTCAGGATTCTGCTGCTGCTGGAACACAATTAAAGAAGGAGGAATTGGATTCAATTGTATCGAAAATTGGAAATCTAATGCCCCGCTCATATCGTGAACAAAGTAAACGACTTCTAACTTATCTCATGGAAAGTGGTCAAGATCATTTTCAAGTTGATAGCAATGGGAAAGGGATTATAATTCAGGGCAAGAGCTGTAATCTACTCGATTTAATCATTGATATGGTTACAAAACGTAAAGGACTATTATCATTTGACGCTCATCTATACAACTTTTTAAATACATTGAACTTCCCCAAAAGCCTTATTAGCAATAAACAAATTCTAAAAAAATTTAATGAACATGCACCATCATCAGCAACAACACCATTAAAATATGAAGAGGAAGATGAAGAAGAAGAAGATTTTAAATCAATCTTGGAAAATACTAGCACACCTAGTGGAAGCTTGACAATAAGGAGGAGCATCACACCATTGATAGCTAGACAAAAGTGAAAACGTATCAAGTCACCATCACCCCCATCACCAACCACTAGTATACAAAAGGGTAGCGGATGTTACACTACGTGTTTACGTTCAAAATGGTTGAATTTCTGAAAGGTGTGTATGAAAATATAGGTGAAGCGGGAAGTTTAAGTTCCTCCACTACTCTTTCCAAAGTAACTGGTGTTCACACTAAAAGTGTAAAAGACTATCTACAAAATGAATCAAGTTACACTCTGCATAGAAATCATAGACTTCGTATTAATCATTATCGAAAAACTAGAGCCTTTTTCCCATTGCATATAATGCAAGCATATCTCCTAACACTAGATTAGATTCAACAACGTCACATTACAACGTAAAAGTACATTCTACTTGCAATCAGTGTTTATAGTCGTTATGCATATGCAATTCCATTGGGGTCAAAGAAAGGCGTTGAAGTTGCTCAGGCTATAGAAAGTATTCTCGAACAGGATTCGTATAAAAAAATTCAAAGGGATCGCGGTAGTGAGTTTCTTAATCCCCATGTTGCAAAAGTACTAGTGAAATATAATAAATTGCTCCATCATAGTCATAATCCTATAAAGGCTGCATTTGCAGAATGATTGATAAGAACTGTTCGACTTTTATTTTCAAAATATTGTACATTGAAAAATACATCTGCTTTTATTCATGATTTAGATAAAATCATATTGATTTATAATCAACGACCTCATCGAACATTGTCCAATTCAACCCCAACGGAAGTTCATCATTCTGATCATGATACATTTGACACTTTTCTTAAACAGTATACCAATGAAACGATTGTCAAGATGAAAAAAAAGTTCAATGTTGGTGATACTGTTCGAATTAATAGAACAACTAATGTTTTTGAAAAGGGGAATTGCTTATGGTCCACAGAACTTTTTAAAGTGGCAAAATTCCTAGACACTAAACCCATAACTTATCGTTTGCGCGATACCAAAGATGAAGAGATTCTCGGTGGCTTTTATGACTATGAACTACAAAAAGTTAGAAATAATAGTGAAATCTATCAAATTGAAAAGATATTAAAGACTCGTACTCACCTGGGTAAGAAACAGTTACTTGTTCGGTGGCTTGGATACAACTCTGATTTTGATTCTTGGATCGGTGTTGAAGATATTGACAATGCCCCATGATTTCTATGTAACATTTATGTCCAATGTTTCCGATTCTCCCTACAACGACTTGAATAAGACAAGTAAATTTTGGACGAACTTCTCCCCCGCCATCAAGTTTGACGGTACGTATGAAGTGGCTCTTGTCAATTGTATTCTCAAAAATACCTATGCCATCCTGAGAAAGGATCGTGTATATGATATAAATGTTATACCATTCGATTGGTCACTCTTTGTTGAGTAGGAATAGGTTGAAGCAGTTAAATATAGCGAATATCCACATGTCAAATTAAAATATATTGAATATGATAATATGACAGATATGTGTCGTACAATAAATAGATAAATCTCATATCGTAGGAATGGTACATTCCATTTTAATTAATCATTGGAACACGATAGGATTGACATTACCTCACCTGTTGACGCCGAAATAATTATTCTCAATGATAATCTGAGAGACATTCTTGGCTTTAAGCAGAATATGATCAATGGGGAAAATGCTGGCACCGTTTACGGGATGGATCAAGTTATTTTTGCTGATTATCCACCTGGTTTCGCCTCGGTCTCTTGCATATTTCTCTATACATCCTTTTTGGAAACATCAAGAGTTGGTAATTCAAATGTCCCCCTCCTACGTGTTATTGAACGAAAAACAACTCATGAACTTGTTCATCACTATATTATAAAGCATCTTTAGTATGTTCCTGTAGACACTTCGTATTTGGAACTCTGTCAGTTAACACTAAGAAGTGAATTGGGTGATCCTCTAGCAATAACAAAAGGCTTAGCAGTGATTAAATGTCATTTTCGACCCATTGTCGGCGATACCACCTAAAATGAACAATAGAAGAATTCCATTTATCTGTCCCGATATCGATTGCTATGTTGGTGCTCTGAGTCCACGTTAAATAGACAATGGATTGGACTACTACAAGGGGCGTACTACAATGTCTGGCTATGATCTTGGAAGCTGGTTTGCTAGGCTGTTTCGTTCTGCGCTACCCCTTGCCAGAAAATATCTTGTACCTGCTGCATCAAATTTTGCTGCCTAACACTACAGGACTGGGGGTCGGGCAAGAATTTCAAGGAGAGTGTTAAGGAAAATATTAGATCTTCAGCAAGAGCCGTTGGTGAGCAATTAAAATCTCAGCAAAATGGGAAGGGATTGAAAAGGATGCGTGCGCGTAATCCACTCATCATTCTCCATCCAGGTGGAAAGCGAAGGAAATCAACAAGGACTTTGAGGAATAAAACAAGGAAGACCAATAAGCAGAAGAAGAAGGAAAAAAAAAAGATTGTTAGATCAAAGAAGGATTTCTTCTCTTAAGATGACTTATCTCCCCTACAAGGAATCATACCCATCAATCAGTTCCTCATTGAATCTGTTCAATGCTGAAAATTTTGATGTCAGTGTCAAGTATAGCTACTATGATCAATTTCACCCTCATTAACCCCTCTTGGAAAATATAAACTTTAAAATATTTTCCAATGAAGACTTTTTCATTGATTTGTCATCAACATTTATTGATTTAAATGTTGCGGTGAAGAAAAAGTCAGATAATACAACTCCAACTGTTGCCTATGGTCTCTCCTGCGAAAACTGTATTCTTCACAACCTGTTCAAATAAATTAATGTATTTATTAATGGAACATTGGTGAGCACTAGCAATAATTTATCCAACTATGCAAGCTACATACAATTTATGATGATGACACCAAAGGCATATAAGGAGTTGAGAGGACAGTCATTGGGCTATGAATATCTATCAGGTGTTGATACTGACGGCGAGTTGACTACTGTAGTGAGCCAGGAGTATCATCCTGTTGGAGAATCCAATCATGAGATATTCAATATATCCCAATGGTTACCCCCCAATGTCAAGATTGACATAAAGTTGCAACTGGAACCATCGAATTTCATTCGGAGAAAAACACTTCCTGCAGCACCCGATACAAATGTCATTATCACATCGGCAATTCTCCACGTCCGAAAACAACAGGTTATGAGCTCTGTTTCAAGGGCAGTAGAAAAGCTAAGAGCCAATGGCAACAACATTAAACTTCTTGTCCCCCGTACGATCACCAATCAACGTCACATTGCCACCGGCTCTCGTAGCTATACCGATTCATCATTTATCAATGGAGAAATCCCATCAAAATTGGCTTTGGCCTTTTTGAAGAGTGGCAGTGCCGTTGGATCCAGGACTGAATCCCCCCATGATTTTAATGTTTTCGGGCTATCTAGCTTTGTGTGCAAAGTGAATGGTATTCCACTGTACACTCTATCATTTGACAAAAATCCTATAAACCTCTGTACGAGTTGACCATGCAATCCCTAGATTATGACTCTCAACTATTTGAAAATGAAATTACCGATTCAATGTTTTCAAAAAATCATGGCATAATTGTTTTGGACTCGTCAGGGACTCAGGATATGAGCATAGTACGAACAGGGAATGTACGTTTAGAGTTTACATTGCTGATGCTTTGCCTGAGAGTATCACGCTAATATCACTGAGTCAATTTGAAACCTATTGGGATATCACACCCGAAGGCAGTGTTCTACTAGACTTTGCACCATGAACACAAACAAAATAATCAACGTATTTAGTATGGATCGATACATGTCCCAGTACAAGTCCATTATCTGTCCAAACCCAGGAGGGGAATCTACAATCTACGCTCAAGAGTAGATTGAAGCGTTACCTTTTGGGTTATAATCTGAATGATTAGATTTTTGAATTTGATTAATGTTTGGTATGAAAATTGTTTGGACAGATAATGGTCGCATTTTCGCGAAATTACCCAGCCAAAGCACACGGAGTCGGCTCTATAGCCTAGCTGATACTTATTGATTTTGTCATAGTTGATTTAATTAGATGTATCTCTTTTTTTTTTTATTTTTCTTTTTTTTGTGTGGTTGTTTTAAGGTTGATATGTGATATTTATCACTTGCGATTTCTAGAGTGTAATCCTTTTAGAGTAGGAGATGTTTTAGTTTGGTATGAAAATTTTTTGGACAGTTAATGGTCGCATTTTCGCGAAATTACCCAGCCAAAGCGCACGGAGTCGGCTCTATAGCCTAGCCTATAGCCTAGCTGATACTTATTGATTTTGTCATAGTTGATTTAGTTAGATGTATCTCTTTTTTTTCTTTTTTTTTTTTTTTTTTTTTTTGTGTGTGTGTGTGTGTGTGGATGTTTTAAGGATGATATGTGATATTTCTCACTTGCAATTTCTAGAGTGTAATCCTTTTAGAGTAGGAGATGTTCTTTATGTTGATTTAGTTCAAATGCTGATTTTCCCCCGTAAATAGATAGTTTTTATGTGGATGTAGAGCTTTATAATAATGGATTTGCAGCCATCGTAAACAAACCTTCGGGTTTTTGTAGATGGTCGCTGTAAATTTGTTTGTATTATTTTTATGCTAAATAAATTAATTTGAATTAAATTAAAAAAATTGCATACCATCGGACTTCATTGAAAAAATTCCAAGCGTTAACAATGCCCTAATCATTGTTAATAGCAGTCCATTGACTTTGAAGACAGGCCATTGGCTATGTATCTTTCAAACAGCGAAGAATATTGAATTTTTTGATCCTCTTGGCATATCGTATAAATTCTAAACTCCATACATCAGCAACTTCATTGAAAGCAGTGGGAAAACTATAATTCAAAATCAACGAAGAGTACAGTATTTAACGTCTAAGATATGTGGCTTTCACGCACTACTCTTTTTCATGTTCAGATGTCGTGGCCATACCTAGAAGCAGTATTTCGACATCTACGTTGACTTACCTTGTTTGAACGACTTTCTAGTGGAAAATATACTTACAAGCGTGTTTAATATTGATTTTAGTGCCCTACGAATAAAATGTTCTAAGAATGTATGTGAAATTGTTTATTAATAAATGAAAAAAATGTATGTACATGATAAAAACGACTTTTCTAGTCTTCAGATTTCATCTTCTGCTAGGTATAGGTATTTGTCGAGAACAACTAATGTAGGTATATTATCCGAATTCACAGTATACTGATCCTGATGTACTGCAATGTCAGGGTCACTTTTTCTACAGTAGAGTGTAACTTCACTCTTGTCATATCTCTTTGTATAGTCAAGGATACTATTCTCATTCATTCTGTAGAATTCACATGTTTCAATTTGCTTATTTGAAGCAATGTCACAAACAGTGTCCTCAAGTGGCGAATCACATTCCGTCACAGCCAGATAAAAATCAGTGGGCATATAATCATAGTAGTCATTGTCTTGACAACGATGACGTAGAAACTATATTCTTTTGTTGTTCCAGCAGTTGAATCGCTGTCCCGGCTTCTCCTCCCAGAACAATCTAAAACCGCGACGATACCAATCTCGTAGCAATAAACTAAAATTACGCTTAGGATTCTTTCCAATCATTCCAGGATATGTATTCTCCCATTGATTACATTCATCATAGTGGTAATTGGAGCATAGGTGCCCTCTAGGATGAGAGTCACACACCTCTTCAAGATAGGAATTACAACCTTTAATTTGTACAACATATCTCCTATGCAATTTACACGGGTTGCATAATCTACACTTTTCATTATACTCATCAATCATTGTGCGATTCTCACATGATGACCTGCTTCCCAGTGTGGACATACATAGTGGACATCTATGGAACATTTTTTCATGTGTTGACACTCTCACTGCCACAATGAAACTGAGCTACCAACAACTACAAATTGAGTGGGATAGAGAGAGAGAGGAGTAAATCATCCTTGAACGCCATCTTTATCACGAAAAAAAGTCCTAAATTTCTAAACTAGTGCTTAAACGCATATCCACAATATCATTTTGTCGTGTCGGGATTAATATATCAATAAATTGTGTAAATACATTTGGACCACGACGTAAAAGCTTCATGCAATAGTCTAATGATGGAGAATTAGTTTTCATAATATCGACAAGCATTCTCTAAGAAAATATCTTCCTTTGAATAGACAGCTCTAGAAAATCATCATCTAGAATCAAACGTTTTTCCATAAGCACTAGATTCCCCATGATTCACTCTTTCTCCAATCTATCAATTTTTTAGAGTCCCAACACTCTCACAACCAACTTCAGACAAACCAAAATTTTTTAGACGCAACTTCAGACAAACCAGATTTAGACACTAGTCTACTATAGAAAGAAAAAATACCTTTGATTCGGAAACAATTTTTTTGACCATATTTACAAAATTAATATTCGCTTACGCAATTTGTTCTAGTTTATATGTTTCACTAGTACGTGAAATGTTACCTGAATTCTTTCTATATGCACAATAGTCAGTTTCGCAGCGAAACATAAATAGTCCTCTACTTGAAGTTTGCTTAATGATATCACATATCTAGCATAAATATCGCCCCATTCAAGGTATAGTCTACAGCCTCCTGTTATTTCCACATCCGCGTTTGGTGCTCGTATATCTTTGCTGCTGCCGGCTCCACCATCAATCTCTAATAGTGTAAATGCTCCACTCATTTCCTTTACTAATATCCTCTCAAATAAACTATTCTCTCTGAATTCAATTCTATTACTCATATGAATTGCAATGAAAATCAGTCCTTTTCTTCAAATCCAATTATCAATTAAGCTATCGTATATGGAGTAACATCCGCTCTCTTTCTCTGATTGGCCCTAAGAAATGGGTGTTGTCTCAAAAACCAGTCTGGTTGTGTCATATAATCTCAATTATACTCTCAAAACGTGTTTGACCACTTTATAGGTAAAGGTTTGGTCGCTTTTTACAATGTGCACGTGAAACTGAACTGTATATTCTTGTGCAATTCCAAATGCAATTAAAATCAGTATATAGGTTACTACTGCTTGGAAATCCGGCGCCCTCTTAATAGAAATGTCCCTTACCCAAAAGAAAAATCCTGCACGGAAAGATTCTCCCGAGTAAAACACTCCTTCAGCCCCCCCCCCACCAGAAAAAAATTCTTCCTGAAAATGTCTGTATACTTCCCAATAACCAATACAATATGTAAGCAGTGGGCAAAGTTCATAACTTGCAGCCCTTCCCCTGGCAACTGTGGGGAATTACGTCATCCTAAAAAGAGGTTACGTGCGCGCACGTAACCTCGTCTAAATTAACCATAAAAAATGAAATAAAGCTATGTCGACTTTGCATGTCTCTCTCACTATGTATGCGCCGTCGCGGTGTACACTCCACGTCTTTCTCGTTTTTTTTGTCTAAATCTAAATTGCTCTGCCTTGCACAAACATTGAAAAATTGTTTGCGATGCAAAAAAAAATTTTAAACAACCAAAAAAACCCTCCCACCCAATTTGTACTTTTTAAATGAATTTAAGTTAATTTTTGTAGACCGAGTTGTTTTTTGTACTCTACACATTCAAATCGGTTTGATATTAAACAGTGACCGTGTGGTAGTACCTTCACACCATCTTCAAGTACATAGACTTTGTCCGATATGGCCGACATGACGTTTTTCTCAACTCTAACTGTGTAGTTTTTAAATTGTAAAGAGTGAATCGCCATGACTTTCGCTCTTGGGAAAAAAATACGTTCCACACAGTTTCTATACACAGTCATGTCGAAATTATTTTTTACAAAGTGTTTAGATACTCCATTGCAAACTTGTTGGATATCCTTGGTGTGCGTTTCCAACTCTTGCATTTCAACGAAAGAAATTCAAAATGAACTGTTAAAAATCAAGAGAATATAACTTTGACATGGTAAACCACGACAAAACACTACTGAATTATTCCAAATCTTGCATTTCAATGAAAGAAATTCAAAATGAACTTTGAAAAATAAAGAGAATGTAACAGTGACAGGGTAAAGCAGGACAAAACACTGCTGAAATATTCCAACTCTTGCATTTCAATGAAAGAAATTCAAAATTTTCTTTGAAAAAACAAGAGAATGTAACTGGGACATGGTAAACCACGCCAAAACACTACTGAAATATTCCAACTCTTGTATTTTAATGAAAGAAATTCAAAATGAACTTTGAAAAAATCAAGAGAATATAGCCGTGACATGGTAAACCACGACAAAACACTACCGAAATATTCCAACTCTTGCATTTCACGAAAGAAATTCAAAATGAACTTTGAAAAATCAAGAGAATGTAACTGTGACACGGTAAACCACAACAAAACACTACTGAAATAATCCAACTCTTGCATTTCAACGAAAGAAATCCAAAATGAACTTTGAAAAATCAAGAGAATGTAACAGTGAGAAGGTAAACCACAACAAAACACTACTGAAATATTCCAACTCTTGTATTTCAACGGAAGAAATTCAAAATAAACTTTGAAAAATCAAGAGAATGTAACTGTGACAAGGTAAACCACAACAAAACACTACTGAAATATTCAAACTCTTGCATTTCAATGACAGAAATTCAAATGAACTTTGAAAAATCAAGAGAATTTAACTATGACAGGGTAAACCACGACAAAACACTACTGAAATATTCCAACTCTAGCATTTCAACGAAAAAAATTTTAAATGAACTTTGAAAAAATCAAGAGAATGTAACTGTGACAAGGTAAAGCACAACAAAACACTACTGAAATACTTCAACTCTTGCATTTCAACGAAAAAATCCAAAATCAAGTTTGAAAAATCAAGAGATTGTAGCTGTGACAAGGTAAACCACGACAAAACACTACTGAAATATTCCAACTCTTTTATTTCAACGAAAGAAATCCAAAATGAACTTTGAAAACTCAAGAGAATGTAAATTTGACACGGTAAACCACGACCAAACACTACTGAAATATTCCAACTCTTGCATTTCAACGAAAGAAATCCACAATGAACTTTGATAAATCAAGAGATTGTAACTGTGACAAGGTAAACCATGGCAGAACACTACTGAAATATTGCAACTCTTGCATTTCAATGAAAGAAATCCAAAAATGAACTTTGGAAAATCAAGAGAATGTAACTGTGACAAGGTAAACCACAACAAAATACTACTGAAATATTCCAGCTCTTACGTTTCAACGAAAGAAACTCAAAATGAACTTTGAAAAATCAAGAGAATGTAACTGCGACAAGTTAGACCACGAAAATCACTACTAAAATATTCCAACTATTGCATTTCAACGAAAGAAATTCAAAATGATCTTTTAATTGTCAAGAGAATGTAACTGTGACAAGGTAAACCACGACAAAACACTACTGAAATATTCCAACTCTTGTATTTCACGAAAGAAATTCAATTGAAAAAAATACGTTCCACACAGTTTCTATACACAGTCATGTCGAAATTATTTTTTACAAAGTGTTTAGATACTCCATTGCAAACTTGTTGGATATCCTTGGTGTGCGTTTCCAACTCTTGCATTTCAACAAAAGAAATTCAAAATGAACTTTGAAAAATCAAGAGAATATAACTTTGACATGGTAAACCACGACAAAACACTACTGAAATATTCCAACTCTTGCATTTCAACGAAAGAAATCCAAAATGAACTTTGAAAAATCAAAAGAACGTAACTGTGACAAGGTAAACCACAATAAAACAATACTGAAATATTCCAACTCTTGCAGTTCACAAAAGAAATTCAAAATGAACTTTGAAAAATCAAGAGAATGTAACTGTGACAAGGTAAACAGTGACAAAACACTACTGAAATATTCCAACTCTTGAATTTCAACGAAAGAAATTCAAAATGAACTTTGAAAACTCAAGAGAATGTAACTGTGACAAAGTAAACCACAACAAAACACTACTGAAATATTACAACACTTGCATTTCAATGAAAGAAATCAAAAAGGAACTTTGAAATATCATCAGAAAGTAACTATTACTTGCTAAACCACTACAAAACACTACTTAAATATTCCAACTCCAGCATTTCAAGAAAAGAAATTCAAAATGAACTTTGAAAAATTAAGAGAATGTAACTGTGTGACAGTAAACCACGACAAAACACTACTGAAATATTCCAACTCTTGCATTTTAACGAAAGATATACAAAATAAACTTTGAAAAATCAAGAGAATGTAACTGTGACAAGGTAACGCACAAAAAAACACTACTGAAATATTCCAACTCTTGCATTTCACGAAAGATATCCAAAATGAATTTTGAAAAATGAAGAGAATGTAACTGTGACAAGGTAAACCAAAAAAAAACACTACTGAAATATTCCAACTCTTGCATTTCAAAGAAAGAAATTCAAAATGAACTTTAAAAAATCAAGAGAATTTTACTGTGACAAGGTAAACCATAGCAAAACACTACTGAAATATTCCAACTCTTGTATTTCACGAAAGAAATTCAATTGAACTTTGAAAAATCATGAGAATGTAACTATGAAAGGGTAAACCACGACAAAACACTACTGAAATATTCCAACTCTTGTATTTCAACGAAATAAATTAAAAATGAACTTTTAAAAATTAAGAGAATGTAAATGTGACAAGGTAAACCATGGCAAAACACTACTGAAATATTCCAACTCTTGCATTTCAATGAAAGAAATCCAAAAATGAATTTTGAAAAATCAAGAGAATGTAACTGTGACAAGGTAAACCACAAAAAAATACTACTGAAATATTCCAGCTCTTGCGTTTCAACGAAAGAAATTCAAAATGAACTTTTAATTGTCAAGAGAATGTAACTGTGAAATGGTAAACCATGACAAAACACTACTGAAATATTCCAAATCTTACCTTTCAACGAAAGAAATCCAAAATGAACTTTGACAAATCGAGAGAATGTAACTGTGACATTGTAAAGCACAATAAAACACTACTGAAATATTCCAAATCTTGCATTACAACGAAAGAAATTCAAAATGAGCTTTGAAAAATCAAGAGAATGTAACTGTGACAAGGCAAACCACAGAAAAACACTACTGAAATATTCCAACTCTTGCATTTCACGATAGAAATGCAAAATGAACTTTTAAAAATCAAGAAAATGTAACTATGGCAATTTAAACTCTGACAACAAACTATCAAAATATTCCAAATGCTACATTTTAGCAATAAATATCCAAGATAAGCTTCGAAAAATCTATAGAATTCGTCAATGAAATGGTAAAGCACGACAAAACACTAGTGAAATATTCCAACTCCTATATTTCAATGAAAGAAATTCAAAGTGAACTTTGAAAAATTATGAAAATGTAACTGTGACAAGGTAAACCATAGCAAAACACTACTGAAATATTTTCCAACTCTAGTATTTCACGAAAGAAATTTAAATGAACTTTGAAAAATCATGAGAATGTAACTGTGACAGGGTAAACCACGACAAAACACTATTGAAATATTCCAACTCTTGCATTTCAACGAAAGAAATCCAAAATGAACTTTGAAAAATAAAGAGAATGTACCTGTGAGAGTGTAACGGTAAACAACGAAAAAACACTGAAAATCAAGAGAATGTAACTGTGACAAGGTAAACCACGAAAAAAAACTACTGAAGTATTCCAAATCTTACCTTTCAACGAAAGAAATCCAAAATGAACTTTGACAAATTGAGAGAATGTAACTGTGACAATGTAAAGAACAATAAAACACTACTGAAATATTCCATACCTTGTATTTAAACGAAAGAAATTCAAAATGAGCTTTGAAAAATCAAGAGAATGTAACTGTGTCAAGCCAATCCACAGCAAAACACTACTGAAATATTCCAACTCTTGCATTTCACGAAAGAAATTCAAATGAACTTTGAAAAATCAAGAGAATGTAACTATGACAGGGTAAACCACAACAAAACACTACTGAAATATTCCAACTCTTGCATTTCAACGAAAGAAATTCAAAATGAACTTTGAAAAGTCAAGAGAGTGTAACTGTGACAAGCTAAACCACAACAAAACACTACTGAAATATTCCAACTCTTACATTTCAACGAAAGAAGTTCGAAATGAACTTTGAAAAATTATGAGAATGTAACTGTGACAAGGTAAACCATAGCAAAACACTACTGAAATATTTTCCAACTCTTGTATTTCACGAAAGAAATTCAAATGAACTTTGAAAAATCATGAGAATATAACTAAGACAGGGTAAACCACGACAAAACACTACTGAAATATTCCAACTCTTGCATTTCATGAAAGAAATTCAAACAAACTTTGAAAAATCAAGAGAATGTAACTGAGACACGGTAAACAACGGCAAAACACTACTGAAATATTCCAACTCTTGCATTTTAACGAAAGAAATCCAAAGTGAACTTTGAAAAATCAAGAGAATGGCATTTCAACGAAACAAATTCAAAATAGACTTTGAAAAATCAAGAGAATGTAACTGTGACAAGGATAATCATAGTAAAAACACTAGTGAAATATTCCAACTCTTACATTTCACGAAAGAAATTCAAATGAACTATGAAAAATCAGGAGAATGTAACTATGACAGGGTAAACCGCAACAAAACACTACTGAAATATTCCAACTCTTGCATTTCAACGAAAGAAATTCAAAATGAACTTTGAAAAATCAAGAGAGTGTAACTGTGACAAGCTAAACCACAACAAAACACTACTGAAATATTCCAACTCTTACATTTCAACGAAAGAAGTTCAAAATGAACTTTGAAAAATTATGAGAATGTAACTGTGACAAGGTAAACCATAGCAAAACACTACTGAAATATTTTCCAACTCTTGTATTTCATTAAAGAAATTCAAATGAACTTTGAAAAATCATGAGAATGTAACTATGACAGGGTGAACCCCGACAAAACACTACTGAAATATTCCAACTCTTGCATTTCACGAAAGAAATTCAAAGAAACTTTGAAAAATCAAGAGAATGTAACTGTGACACGGTAAACAACGGCAAAACACTACTGAAATATTCCAACTCTTGCATTTTAACAAAAGAAATCCAAAATGAACTTTGAAAAATCAAGAGAATGGCATTTCAACGAAACAAATTCATAATAAACTTTGAAAAATCAAGAGAATGTAACTGTGACAAGGATAATCATAGTAAAACACTAGTGAAATATTCCAACTCTTCCATTTCACGAAAGAAATTTAAATGAACATTGAAAAATCATGAGAATGTAACTATGACAGGGTTAACCACGACAAAACACTACTGAAATATTTCAACTGTTGCATTTCAACGAAGGAAATCCAAAATGAACTTTGAAAAATCATGAGAATGTAACTATGACAGGGTAAACCACGACAAAACACTATTGAAATATTTCAATTCTTACATTTCAACGAAAGAAATCCAAAATGAACTTTGAAAAATCAAGAGAATGTAACTGTGATACGGTAAACAACGACAAAACACTGAAAAATCAAGAGATTGTAACTGTGACAGAGTAAACCATAGCAAAACACTACTGAAATATTTCAACTCTTGCATTTCACGAAAGAAATTCCAATGAACTTTAAAAAATCATGAGAATGTAACTATGACAGGGTAAACCACGACAAAACACTACTGAAATACTCCAACTCTTGCATTTCACGAAAGAAATTCAAACAAACTTTGAAAAATCAAGAGAATGTAACTGTGACACGGTAAACAACGGCAAAACACTTCTGAAATATTCCAACTCTTCCATTTCAACAAAAGAAATTCAAAATGAACCTTGAAAATTCAAGAGAATGTAACTGTGACAAGGTAAACCACGACAAAACACTACTGAAATACTCCAACTCTTGCATTTCGATGAAAAAAATCCAAATGAACTTTTAAAAATCATGAGAATGTAACTATGACAGGGTAAACCACGACAAAACACTACTGAAATATTCCAACTCTTGCATTTCAACGAAAGAAATCAAAAATGAACTTTGAAAAATCAAGAGAATGTAATTGTGACAATGTAAAGCACAACAAAACACTACTGAAATATCCCAACTCTTGCATTTCACGAAATAAATCCAAAATGAACTTTGAAAAATTAAGAGAATGTAACTGTGACAAGGTAAACCACGACAAAACAATACTGAAACACTCCAACTCTTGGGGCGCTCTTCGGGGAGGGGAGGGGGGCCCTTCGAGTTTGAGGATAGGTGAACTTTGGGGGGTTGAGGTCTCTTGTGGTTAGGGTCGTTGGTGCTTATGATCTTTGCTGGTTCTTACTCACATACACCTTACTACTTGATTTGCAAGGATTTCTAAGGTTTGTTCTGTATTTCATTATTAAAATTATTTTATTGCCATCTACATCCCTCTTAGTATCAAACTTTTTAGTATACTATAATGTTAGACCCTATTTTAAATTGACAAATCTGTTCAAACACTACATGTGTATCATACAGAACACATCGAAGAGGTGGAGCTAGGTCAACTCACAATGTCATTCTATCATCATTAACCATTTCCATAGATTTTTGCCGTCTCAAATTTTTAAAAAAATTGCCTGAGTTAACAAGCCCTTCGGGGTTGCCTTAACTGCTAATGAGTTTAACCCTTTTTTTCTCCACCTTCATACGATCCGATTCGCAAATGTTATCTAGCTCCGTTTTTTCCCTATTATTCAAATAAGATCATTCGTGCAGTTCAATTCGCGAATCCCAGATCCTTTTTGCAAATATAGTTATTTTTTTTGTAACAAGCTAGACTTCAGGAACCAGTGGGGAATCCCCGCTCATACTGCTCGCTTTATGGGTGTTGTCTCAACAACCAGTCTGGTTGAAAACGTGGAGTTGAAGCAAACTTGTGTAACAAGCTAGACTTCAGGAACCAGTGGGGAATCCCCGCTCTTACTGCTCGCTTTATGGTTGTTGTCTCAAAAACCAGTCTGGTTGAAAACGTGGAGTTGAAGCAAACTTGTGTAAGAAGCTAGACTTCAGGAGCCAGTGGGGAATCCCTGCTAGTACTGGTCACAAACCCTTAGAATAGCATAGAAAGGAACATAAACCCTTAGAATAGCATAGGAAGGAACATAAACCCTTAGAATAGCATAGGAAGGAACATAAACCCTTAGAATAGCATAGGAAGGGACATAACCCCTTAGAATAGCATAGGAAGGAACATAGCTCTTTAGAATAGCATAGGAAGGAACATAAGCCAAGCAAATCTTTAGCAGAAAGGTCTACTAAAAATGTCTGCTTACGTGTCTGGAAAGTTCATACGAGGATCTGCCAGCACTTACTGGTGGAGGTTTCTTAAAAAAGGTAAAGAAAAAAAACAGTAAAAGACAAAGAATACACTATAGGCTCATATTATCTATTTTTTTTTCAATTAATAAGTAATAAGTTAATCAATTATCTGTCACTTAAATACTGTTCTCGTACCAAGCATATTTGGATTGGTTTAAATACATGCTGTTAAAATTATCTTATGGATAATTTTATTGTTTTTCCTTCAGAGGGGCTAATACTAATGCAAGGGATAGATCAAAGAGTAGGGATAGCTCATAAGATTGGGAACTGGTGGTATTGTTGACAAAAAAAACTTTTAACGCCATCTAGCATTTGCCGGGCATTTTTTTATTGTAATGATAGCAGTAATTTATTTAGTTGGTATAATTGATAAAATTAGGGCTGTAGTAAGTGTTTTATAACAGTTACTGATTAAAAAAAGTATTACGAATATTGCAAAATGCCAGTTATCGCTAGACGCTAGATGGCGTTGATAGTTTTTTTTTGTCGACACTAGAGCCAGTTCCTATTCTTATAAATTACCCATACTCTTTCGGTAGGATGTCTTAGGCATCACTTCTTACATTGCGATTATGTTTTACAAGAATTACTCTTTATCTTCCTGAGAAATAATCCCAGGATTGAGTAATCTGTGGGAGATGTATTAATTCTTTGACCACTAAGATATTAATAATAACAATAATCTTTATTCGTTCCCCTTATCACACTGCAATAACATGGGTTCAAAGTTCAAATGAACTTTGAAAAATCTTGAGAATATAACTAAGACAGGGTAAACCACGACAAAATACTACTGAAATATTCCAACTCTTGCATTTCATGAAAGAAATTCAAACAAACTTTGAAAAATCAAGAGAATGTAACTAAGACACGGTAAACAACGGCAAAACACTACTGAAATATTCCAACTCTTGCATTTTAACGAAAGAAATCCAAAGTGAACTTTGAAAAATCAAGAGAATGGCATTTCAACGAAACAAATTCAAAATAGACTTTGAAAAATCAAGAGAATGTAACTGTGACAAGGATAATCATAGTAAAACACTAGTGAAATATTCCAACTCTTGCATTTCACGAAAGAAATTCAAATGAACTATGAAAAATCATGAGAATGTAACTATGACAGGGTAAACCACAACAAAACACTACTGAAATATTCCAACTCTTGCATTTCAACGAAAGAAATTCAAAATGAACTTTGAAAAATCAAGAGATTGTAACTGTGACAACCTAAACCACAACAAAACACTACTGAAATATTCCAACTCTTACATTTCAACGAAAGAAGTTCAAAATGAACTTTGAAAAATTATGAGAATGTAACTGTGACAAGGTAAACCATAGCAAAACACTACTGAAATATTTTCCAACTCTTGTATTTCATTAAAGAAATTCAAATGAACTTTGAAAAATCATGAGAATGTAACTATGACAGGGTGAACCCCGACAAAACACTACTGAAATATTCCAACTCTTGCATTTCACGAAAGATATTCAAAGAAACTTCGAAAAATCAAGAGAATGTAACTGTGACACGGTAAACAACGGCAAAACACTACTGAAATATTCCAACTCTTGCATTTTAACGAAAGAAATCCAAAATGAACTTTGAAAAATCAAGAGAATGGCATTTCAACGAAACAAATTCATAATAAACTTTGAAAAATCAAGAGAATGTAACTGTGACAAGGATAATCATAGTAAAACACTAGTGAAATATTCCAACTCTTCCATTTCACGAAAGAAATTTAAATGAACATTGAAAAATCATGAGAATGTAACTATGACAGGGTTAACCACGACAAAACACTACTGAAATATTTCAACTGTTGCATTTCAACGAAGGAAATCCAAAATGAACTTTGAAAAATCATGAGAATGTAACTATGACATGGTAAACCATGACAAAACACTATTGAAATATTTCAACTCTTAAATTTCAACGAAAGAAATCCAAAATGAACTTTGAAAAATCAAGAGAATGTAACTGTGATACGGTAAACAACGACAAAACACTGAAAAATCAAGAGATTGTAACTGTGACAGAGTAAACCATAGCAAAACACTACTGAAATATTTCAACTCTTGCATTTCACGAAAGAAATTCCAAATGAACTTTAAAAAATCATGAGAATGTAACTATGACAGGGTAAACCACGACAAAACACTACTGAAATACTCCAACTCTTGCATTTCACGAAAGAAATTCAAACAAACTTTGAAAAATCAAGAGAATGTAACTGTGACACGGTAAACAACGGCAAAACACTTCTGAAATATTCCAACTCTTCCATTTCAACGAAAGAAATCCAAAATGAACCTTGAAAATTCAAGAGAATGTAACTGTGACAAGGTAAAGCACGACAAAACACTACTGAAATACTCCAACTCTTGCATTTCGATGAAAAAAATCCAAATGAACTTTGAAAAATCATGAGAATGTAACTATGACAGAGTAAACCACGACAAAACACTACTGAAATATTCCAACTCTTGCATTTCAACGAAAAAAATCAGAAATGAACTTTGAAAAATCAGGATAATTTAATATTGAAAAGGTAAACCACAACAAAACACTACTGAAGAATTCCAAATTTAGCATTACATCCAAAGAAATTCAAAATGAAATTTTAACAATCAAGAAAATTTAACTATGAAAAAGTAAAGGATGACAAACACTACTGAAATATTCCAACTCTTGCATTTAAATGAAAGAAATTCAAAATGATCTTTGAAAAATCAAGAGAATGTAACTATGACAAGATAAACCATGACAATACCCTACTGAAATATTCCAGCTCTTGCATTCCAACGACAGAAATCCAAAATGAACTTTGAAAAATCAAGAGAATGTAACTGTGTGACAGGTAAACCACGACAAAACACTACTGAAATTTTCCAACTCTTGCATTTTAACGAAAGAAATCCAAAATGAACCTTTGAAAAATCAAGAGAATGTAACTGTGACAATGTAAAGCACAACAAAACACTAATGAAATATTCCAACTCTTGCATTTCACGAAAGATATCCAAAATGAATTTTGAAAAATGAAGAGAATGTAACTGTGACAAGGTAAACCAAAAAAAACACTACTGAAATATTCCAACTCTTGCATTTCAACGAAATAAATTCAAAATGAACTTTGAAAAATCAAGAGAATGTAACTGTGACAAGGTAAACCACGAAAGAACACTAGTGAAATATTCCAACTCTTGCATTTCAATGAAAGAAATCCAAAAATGAATTTTGAAAAATCAAGAGAATGTAACTGTGACAAGGTAAACTACAACAAAATACTACTGAAATATTCCAACTCTTGCGTTTCAACAAAAGAAATTCAAAATGAACTTTGAAAAATCAAGAGAATGTAACTGCGACAAGTTAGAAAACGAAAAAACACTACCAAAATATTCCAACTCTTGCATTTCAACGAAAATAATTCAAAATGAACTTTTAATTGTCAAGAGAATGTAACTGTGACAAGGTAAACCACGACAAAACCCTACTGAAATATTCCAACTCTTGAATTTCAACGAAAGAAATTCAAAATGAACTTTGAAAAATCAAGAGAATTTAACTGTGACAAGGTAAACCATAGCAAAACCTACTGAAATATTCCAACTCTTGCATTTCACGAAAGAAATTCAATTGAACTTTGAAAAATCATGAGAATGTAACTATGATAGGGTAAACCACGACAAAACACTACTGAAATATTCCAACTCTTGTATTTCAACAAAATAAATTTAAAAATGAACTTTGAAAAATCAAGAGAATGTAACTGTGACAAGGTAAACCATGACAGAACACTACTGAAATATTCCAACTCTTGCATTTCAATGAAAGAACTTCAAAAATGAATTTTGAAAAATCAAGAGAGTGTAACTGTGACAAGGTAAACCACAACAAAAAACAACTGAAATATTCCAACTCTTGCGTTTCAACGAAAGAAATTCAAAATGAACTTTTAATTGTCAAGAGAATGTAACTGTGAAATGGTAAACCATGACAAAACACTACTGAAATATTCCAAATCTTACCTTTCAACGAAAGAAATCCAAAATGAACTTTGACAAATCGAGAGAATGTAACTGTGACAATGTAAAGCACAATAAAACACTACTGAAATATTCCAAATCTTGCATTACAACGAAAGAAATTCAAAATGAGCTTTGAAAAATCAAGAGAATGTAACTGTGACAAGGCAAACCACAGAAAAACACTACTGAAATATTCCAACTCTTGCATTTCACAAAAGAAATTCAAATGAACTTTGAAAAATCAGGAGAATGTAACTATGACAGGGTAAACCACAACAAAACACTACTGAAATATTCCAACTCTTGCATTTCAACGAAAGAAGTTCAAAGTGAACTTTGAAAAATTATGAAAATGTAACTGTGACAAGGTAAACCATAGCAAAACACTACTGAAATATTTTCCAACTCTAGTATTTCACGAAAGAAATTTAAATGAACTTTGAAAAATCATGAGAATGTAACTATGACAGGGTAAACCACGACAAAACACTATTGAAATATTCCAACTCTTGCATTTCAACGAAAGAAATCCAAAATGAACTTTGGAAAATAAAGAGAATGTACCTGTGAGAGTGTAACGGTAAACAACGAAAAAACACTGAAAATCAAGAGAATGTAACTGTGACAAGGTAAACCACGAAAAAAAACTACTGAAGTATTCCAAATCTTACCTTTCAACGAAAGAAATCCAAAATGAACTTTGACAAATTGAGAGAATGTAACTGTGACAATGTAAAGCACAATAAAACACTACTGAAATATTCCATATCTTGTATTTCAACGAAAGAAATTCAAAATGAGCTTTGAAAAATCAAGAGAATGTAACTGTGTCAAGCCAAACCACAGCAAAACACTACTGAAATATTCCAAATCTTGCATTTCACAAAAGAAATTCAAATGAACTTTGAAAAATCAGGAGAATGTAACTATGACAGGGTAAACCACAACAAAACACTACTGAAATATTCCAACTCTTGCATTTCAACGAAAGAAATTCAAAATGAACTTTGAAAAGTCAAGAGAGTGTAACTGTGACAAGCTAAACCACAACAAAACACTACTGAAATATTCCAACTCTTACATTTCAACGAAAGAAGTTCGAAATGAACTTTGAAAAATTATGAGAATGTAACTGTGACAAGGTAAACCATAGCAAAACACTACTGAAATATTTTCCAACTCTTGTATTTCACGAAAGAAATTCATATGAACTTTGAAAAATCATGAGAATATAAGTAAGACAGGGTATACCACGACAAAACACTACTGAAATATTCCAGCTCTTGCATTTCATGAAAGAAATTCAAACAAACTTTGAAAAATAAAGAGAATGTAACTGAGACACGGTAAACAACGGCAAAACACTACTGAAATATTCCAACTCTTGCATTTTAACGAAAGAAATCCAAAGTGAACTTTGAAAAATCAAGAGAATGGCATTTCAACGAAACAAATTCAAAATAGACTTTGAAAAATCAAGAGAATGTAACTGTGACAAGGATAATCATAGTAAAACACTAGTGAAATATTCCAACTCTTGCATTTCACGAAAGAAATTCAAATGAACTATGAAAAATCAGGAGAATGTAACTATGACAGGGTAAAGCACAACAAAACACTACTGAAATATTCCAACTCTTGCATTTCAACGAAAGAAATCCAAAATGAACTTTGAAAAATCAAGAGAATGTAACTGTGACAAGGTAAACCACAACAAAACACTACTGAAATATTCCAACTCTTACATTTCAACGAAAGAAGTTCAAAATGAACTTTGAAAAATTATGAGAATGTAACTGTGACAAGGTAAACCATAGCAAAACACTACTGAAATATTTTCCAACTCTTGTATTTCATTAAAGAAATTCAAATGAACTTTGAAAAATCATGAGAATGTAACTATGACAGGGTGAACCCCGACAAAACACTACTGAAATATTCCAACTCTTGCATTTCACGAAAGAAATTCAAAGAAACTTTGAAAAATCAAGAGAATGTAACTGTGACACGGTAAGCAACGGCAAAACACTACTGAAATATTCCAACTCTTGCATTTTAACGAAAGAAATCCAAAATGAACTTTGAAAAATCAAGAGAATGGCATTTCAACGAAACAAATTCATAATAAACTTTGAAAAATCAAGAGAATGTAACTGTAACAAGGATAATCATAGTAAAACACTAGTGAAATATTCCAACTCTTCCATTTCACGAAAGAAATTCAAATGAACATTGAAAAATCATGAGAATGTAACTATGACAGGGTTAACCACGACAAAACACTACTGAAATATTCCAACTGTTGCATTTCAACGAAGGAAATCCAAAATGAACTTTGAAAAATCATGAGAATGTAACTATGACAGGGTAAACCACGACAAAACACTATTGAAATATTTCAATTCTTACATTTCAACGAAAGAAATCCAAAATGAACTTTGAAAAATCAAGAGAATGTAACTGTGATACGGTAAACAACGACAAAACACTGAAAAATCAAGAGATTGTAACTGTGACAGAGTAAACCATAGCAAAACACTACTGAAATATTTCAACTCTTGCATTTCACGAAAGAAATTCCAATGAACTTTAAAAAATCATGAGAATGTAACTATGACAGGGTAAACCACGACAAAACACTACTGAAATACTCCAACTCTTGCATTTCACGAAAGAAATTCAAACAAACTTTGAAAAATCAAGAGAATGTAACTGTGACACGGTAAACAACGGCAAAACACTTCTGAAATATTCCAACTCTTCCATTTCAACAAAAGAAATCCAAAATGAACCTTGAAAATTCAAGAGAATGTAACTGTGACAAGGTAAACCACGACAAAAAAATACTGAAATACTCCAACTCTTGAATTTCGAGGAAAAAAATCCAACTGAACTTTGAAAAATCATGAGAATGTAACTATGATAGAGTAAACCACGACAAAACACTACTGAAATATTCCAACTCTTGCATTTCAACGAAAAAAATCAGAAATGAACTTTTAAAAATCAAGAGAATGTAACTGTGACAATGTAAAGCACAACAAAACACTACTGAAATATCCCAACTCTTGCATTTCACGAAAGAAATCCAAAATGAACTTTGAAAAATTAAGAGAATGTAACTGTGACAAGGTAAACCACGACAAAACAATACTGAAACACTCCAACTCTTGGGGCGCTCTTCGGGGAGGGGAGGGGGGCCCTTCGAGTTTGAGGATAGGTGAACTTTGGGGGGTTGAGGTCTCTTGTGGTTAGGGTCGTTGGTGCTTATGATCTTTGATGGTTCTTACTCACATACACCTTACTACTTGATTTGCAAGGATTTCTAAGGTTTGTTCTGTATTTCATTATTAAAATTCTTTTCTTGCCATCTACATCCCTCTTAGTATCAAACTTTTTAGTATACTATAATGTTAGACCCTATTTTAAATTGACAAATCTGTTCAAACACTACTTGTGTATCATACAGAACACATCGAAGAGGTGGAGCTAGGTCAACTCACAATGTCATTCTATCATCATTAACCATTTCCATAGATTTTTGCCGTCTCAAATTTATAAAAAATTGCCTGAGTTAACAAGCCCTTCGGGGTTGCCTTAACTGCTAATGAGTTTAACCCTTTTTTTCTCCACCTTCATACGATCTGATTCGCAAATGTTATCTAGTTCCGTTTTTCCCTATTATTCAAATAAGATCATTCGTGCAGTTCAATTCGCGAATCCCAGATCCTTTTTTTGCAAATATAGTTATTTTTTTGTAACAAGCTAGACTTCAGGAACCAGTGGGGAATCCCCGCTCATACTGCTCGCTTTATGGGTGTTGTCTCAAAAACCAGTCTGGTTGAAAACGTGGAGTTGAAGCAAACTTGTGTAACAAGCTAGACTTCAGGAACCAGTGGGGAATCCCCGCTCTTACTGCTCGCTTTATGGGTGTTGTCTCAAAAATTTTTTGATCAAAGAGTAGGGATAGCTCATAAGATTGGGAACTGGTGGTATTGTTGACAAAAAAAACTTTTAACGCCATCTAGCATTTGCCGGGCATTTTTTTATTGTAATGATAGCAGTAATTTATTTAGTTGGTATAATTGGTAAAGTTAGGGCTGTAGTAATTGTTTTATAACCGTTACTGATTAAAAAAAAATTACTACAAATATTGAAAAATGCCAGTTGTCGCTAGACGCTAGATGGCGTTGATAGTTTTTTTGTCAACACTCGAGCCTGTTCCTGCTCTTATAAATTACCCATACTCTTTCGGTAGGATGTCTTAGGCATCACTTCTTACATTGCGATTATGTTTTACAAGAATTACTCTTTATCTTCCTGAGAAATAATCCCAGGATTGAGTAATCTGTGGGAGATGTATTAATTCTTTGACCACTAAGATATTAATAATAACAATAATCTTTATTCGTTCCCCTTATCACACTGCAATAAAATGGGTTCAAAGTTCAAATGAACTTTGAAAAATCATGAGAATATAACTAAGACAGGGTAAACCACGACAAAACACTACTGAAATATTCCAACTCTTGCATTTCACGAAAGAAATTCAAAGAAACTTTGAAAAATCAAGAGAATGTAACTGTGACACGGTAAACAACGGCAAAACACTACTGAAATATTCCAACTCTTGCATTTTAACAAAAGAAATCCAAAATGAACTTTGAAAAATCAAGAGAATGGCATTTCAACAGAAACAAATCTGCATAATAGAACTTTGAAAAAATCAAGAGAATGTAACTGTGACAAGGATAATCATAGTAAAACACTAGTGAAATATTCCAACTCTTCCATTTCACGAAAGAAATTTAAATGAACATTGAAAAATCATGAGAATGTAACTATGACAGCGTTAACCACGACAAAACACTACTGAAATATTCCAACTGTTGCATTTCAACGAAGGAAATCCAAAATGAACTTTGAAAAATCATGAGAATGTAACTATGACAGGGTAAACCACGACAAAACACTATTGAAATATTTCAACTCTTACATTTCAACGAAAGAAATCCAAAATGAACTTTGAAAAATCAAGAGAATGTAACTGTGATACGGTAAACCCCAACGATAAAATTCATGCTTTGAAAAATCAAGAGATTGTAACTGTGACAAAGTAAACCATAGCAAAACACTACTGAAATATTTCAACTCTTGCATTTCACGAAAGAAATTCCAAATGAACTTTAAAAAATCATGAGAATGTAACTATGACAGGGTAAACCACGACAAAACACTACTGAAATACTCCAACTCTTGCATTTCAACGAAAGAAATTCAAACAAACTTTGAAAAATCAAGAGAATGTAACTGTGACACGGTAAACAACGGCAAAACACTTCTGAAATATTCCAACTCTTCCATTTCAACAAAAGAAATCCAAAATGAACCTTGAAAATTCAAGAGAATGTAACTGTGACAAGGTAAACCACGACAAAAAACTACTGAAATACTCCAACTCTTGCATTTCGATTAAAAAAATCCAAATGAACTTTGAAAAATCATGAGAATGTAACTATGACAGGGTAAACCACGACAAAACACTACTGAAATATTCCAACTCTTGCATTTCAACGAAAAAAAATCAGAAATGAACTTTTAAAAATCAAGAGAATGTAACTGTGACAATGTAAAGCACAACAAAACACTACTGAAATATCCCAACTCTTGCATTTCACGAAAGAAATCCAAAATGAACTTTGAAAAATTAAGAGAATGTAACTGTGACAAGGTAAACCACGACAAAACAATACTGAAACACTCCAACTCTTGGGGCGCTCTTCAGGGAGGGGAGGGGGGCCCTTCGAGTCTTAGGATAGGTGACCTTTGGGGGGTTGAGGTCTCTTATGGTTAGGGTCGTTGGTGCTTATGATCTTTGCTGGTTCTTACTCACATACACCTTACTACTTGATTTGCAAGGATTTCTAAGGTTTGTTCTGTATTTCATTATTAAAATTATTTTCTTGCCATCTACATCCCTCTTAGTATCAAACTTTTTAGTATACTATAATGTTAGACCCTATTTTAAATTGACAAATCTGTTCAAACACTACTTGTGTATCATACAGAACACATCGAAGAGGTGGAGCTAGGTCAACTCACAATGTCATTCTATCATCATTAACCATTTCCATAGATTTTTGCCGTCTCAAATTTTTAAAAAATTGCCTGAGTTAACAAGCCCTTCGGGGTTGCCTTAACTGCTAATGAGTTTAACCCTTTTTTTCTCCACCTTCATACGATCCGATTCGCAAATGTTATCTAGCTCCGTTTTTTCCCTATTATTCAAATAAGATCATTCGTGCAGTTCAATTCGCGAATCCCAGATCCTTTTTTTGCAAATATAGTTATTTTTTTGTAACAAGCTAGACTTCAGGAACCAGTGGGGAATCCCCGCTCATACTGTTCGCTTTATGGGTGTTGTCTCAAAAACCAGTCTGGTTGAAAACGTGGAGTTGAAGCAAAATTGTGTAACAAGCTAGTCTTCAGGAACCAGTGGGGAATCCCCGCTCTTACTGCTCGCTTTATGGTTGTTGTCTCAAAAACCAGTCTGGTTGAAAACGTGGAGTTGAAGCAAACTTGTGTAAGAAGCTAGACTTCAGGAGCCAGTGGGGAATCCCTGCTAGTACTGGTCACAAACCATTAGAATAGAACAGGAAGGAACAAAAGCCCTTAGAATAGCATAGAAATTAACATAATCCCTTAGAACAGCATAGGTAGGAACATACACCCTTCGAATAGAATGGGAAGGAACATAAATCGTTAGAATAGCATAGGAAGGACCTTAGCTCTTTAGAATAGCATAGGAAGGAACATAAGCCAAGCAAATCTTTAGCAGAAAGGTCTACTAAAAATGTCTGCTTACGTGTCTGGAAAGTTCATACGAGGATCTGCCAGCACTTACTGGTGGAGGTTTCTTAAAAAAGGTAAAGAAAAAAAAACAGTAAAAGACAAAGAATACACTATAGGCTCATATTATCTATTTTTTTTCAATTAATAAGTAATAAGTTAATCAATTATCTGTCACTTAAATACTGTTCTCGTACCAAGCATATTTGGATTGAGTTTAAATATATGTTGTTAAAATTATTTTATCGATAATTTTATTGTTTTTTCTTCAGATGGGCTAATACTAATGCAAGGGATAGATCAAAGAGTAGGGATAGCTCATAAGATTGGGAACTGGTGGTATTGTTGACAAAAAAAACTTTTAACGCCATCTAGCATTTGCCGGGCATTTTTTTATTGTAATGATAGCAGTAATTTATTTAGTTGGTATAATTGGTAAAGTTAGGGCTGTAGTAATTGTTTTATAACCGTTACTGATTAAAAAAAATTACTACAAATATTGAAAAATGCCAGTTGTCGCTAGATGCTAGATGGCGTTGATAGTTTTTTTGTCAACACTCGAGCCTGTTCCTGTTCTTATAAATTACCCATACTCTTTCGGTAGGATGTCTTAGGCATCACTTCTTACATTGCGATTATGTTTTACAAGAATTACTCTTTATCTTCCTGAGAAATAATCCCAGGATTGAGTAATCTGTGGGAGATGTATTAATTCTTTGACCACTAAGATATTAATAATAACAATAATCTTTAGTCGTTCACTTTATCACACTTCAATAACATGGGTATCGTCAATTTAAGCAAAAAAAAAAGAAAAGCACAAAAGGACACAACACCAAGAAAAACACAAATGATTTACCATCACCTCTACTTCAGGACAACATTGTTGTAATATCTGACGTAATAGGGCACAAAGGATTTTACATATCTTGTCGTCGATTGTGTAGGCGGGCACTCCAACAGTTTTTTCCCCTTTCAGAGTTACCAAACTTGTTTTGTGTACGTGGATCTCTGAAGTAAACAGAGGATGGATGTCTCGGTGTGTTGAGGACTTCAGGGTGTCAGCTCCAAACTTCATCAGCATTTCATGCCTCCTTTCCTCCAGGGTTGGCTCAAGCTTTGTTCATAGTTTTTATAATTTTGCCCAAGAATTATTTTGCAGGCTCTCTTCTGAATTGTTTCCAGTTCGTTTCTGTGCTTCTCTGTGAGCGACGGGTTCGAGACACGATAACCGTACATCGTTACAGGCATTACATAGGTTTTATAGCACGAAAGAAGGAGTTGCTCTGTCATTCCAAATTTTTTTTTAGATTTGCAAAGAATTTTAGAAAACCACCTGCCTTCACTGTGATCTGGCCGATGTGATCTCCAAACGAGAGATCATCATTTAATGTGAAGCCAAGTATTTTTACTTATTTCTTTGTTTGGAGTGGTGCAGATTCATTTATGCTCTTTTTCTTCTTCAGGGAGTTGACATACATTACCCAGCTTTTCTCGAGGCTTTTCTGGAGCTTCACTTGATCAGCTTGATGTTTAAGCTCTGCATAAGGGGCATGAGCTGATTGGGTGTTTGTGAAAGGAAGCGCAGCAGGCTAAGCGAAAGATCATCTGCAAATTAATACCTTTGTTTGTGTTGCCTCATTAGTTGGTTGATGACTATAACAATTAAGATTGGACCTAATTCACTTCCTTGGGAAGCTACACACATGATGTCTTGGAAGTTGGATGTTTCCCTATTTTTGAGTTGTATGCATTGTTGACGGCCAGAAAGGAAAATTGTAATGGTACATAAGAGAGACTGTGATACTTACAGGGCACAGGCTTCGTTGATTACCGTCTCATGATCAAGCAGATCGAAAGCTTTCACGAAATCAGAAATGATTATTTCAGCAAGAGCCTCAGGATTTTCTAGGTGCTCTAGTAGATCATGAAGTAATATGACCAGATAGTGAGCTGGGCAGTGTCCTTGACGAAACCCAAACTGCTTAGGATCGATTTTGTGTTCTACTTCTGCTAGTAGCCCCTGTAAAATAAAATCTTCGAAGACTTTTAAAATGATGGGCGTCTTTGAAATTGGCCTGAGATTGGATGGTTTGGTTGGTGTTGTTTTCCTTGGAATTGGTGTCATAAATGCCTTTTTGAACTTATCTCGGAAAATACCTTCCAGTAGGCACTAGTTATACGCCACAGTCAATGGTGTAGCCAGTAAAGGGGAGCACCCATGTTTCAGCCTTATAGGAATTTCACCAGAGTACGAGGCTTTCCTAGTGTCTAGGTTTTCGAGTTTTTCTTGGACCTGGGAAACTGCAATAATAGGGATGGTTTCTACTGGTCCATTCTGTGGCTTAGTATTGAGGGGAGCCTGTTGGCGGTGTAAGGTTGCCCCTTCTAACGGGGCTAATATCTTTGGTAGCGTGATACAAACTGAGGCGTTGGGTAAGAAATCGGTACTCAGAATTCAGTGACAACTGATTTTTATTAAAAAAGAAGATAAAAGAAAAATATTCTAATTCTGATTATGTTGATATTTCTAAACCTCCTCAGGTCCAAACTCTATGGTCTACTTGTACCATCCACCAATGTTTACCGAAAAGAAAAAGATTAAGTTAATTCTAAGCTATCGAATGTTTCTACTTAAAGGAGTTACAGTTGAATGGCAAGTCAAGGATTGAGTTCTGGGTTATTAAAATCCTTTAGTTCAAACTATTGTTGAGCTAAGCTAAGAATAACCGTACTTGATTTTAATTCAATTTTCATTAACCCAAACCAAGATATTCTCTTATTATTTCTTGTAAAGGGCTTTGTATTCCTTTGGCCTTTATTAAGGTTTAACTTTAGCAGAGAAAACTCTTAATGGAAAATATCTGAACATAAAGGTTAGGAAATTTTTAAGTCGACAATATTGTTCCCTTTTTCCCTAGCTTACCTGTATAAACATTAAAGCCACCTTTGTATAAACATGCAGTGCGGGTTTAACGAAATGAAAGAATGATTAAAAAGGGAACGGTGTTCCTCTTCGTATAAACGTCTGAAGATTGCACTAAGGGGGGGGGGGCAAGTAATGTTATTGTCCGATAATTCTAATTTTCGGATATAAGGTCTGTATAAAGTCAAGCCAAGTCCCAAGGAACTCTAGCCTGAAAGAGGGAGCAAAAGGGCTCGTCTTAATGTTGACTGCTTGGTTAAGGTTCCTTTCCTCTTTAAACCCTCAGTTATTCAGAGCTTAAATTTCTGGGAAGAATTTTAATTCAGCTTATTCTAACCTTAAATGCTGTTTTGTCCAAATGGCTCAAGCCATGTCTAAGTGGAAATACTACCGAAACTATAAACCCAAAATCACCAACTTCTCGTAAAATATAGATTTCAGCACTAGTTGTTATTAATTTCTCCTATATACGTATTAAAGTTATTTCCAAGTGACAGAAATCCTTAGAGGTTTTCTTCTTATTTTAATTTTATCTTCAAACTTTTATCTCCCAGGGGATTTCAGACAGACAGTGATAGCCTAACGTAATTACAAAGTAAAAACACTTACTCCTTGTTTGGTCCAAGAAAAACTGCCCTGTTTTGGTCCCCGAAATCCCCATTTTAAGTTTTTTATTATTTTGTTCTTCTTTCCTCTCATTGGCCAGAGCCCAGTTTGATGTAATCCTAATAATAGTTCTTTGTTCAAAAGATTATTTTCCGCTTTCTCTATTAAAATCCTGTTTTTGTCATATGATACAAATTGCGTAATACTTCTAGCCATTGAACCCTTGAGTTTGAAACGGAGGTTCGGTATTTGCATTTTATGGCCCTTGATGGATCAAGGGTATTCTTATTCAAATGTAATGTTGTTTGTTTCCCTTACACAAAGAAAATTAATACTTCGTTTCCTTTATAACTACTCAAAAAGACATACTTTGCTATTTTTACAATTTAGTCTGCTTATGATTGCTTTCCCACATTCTCACAAACTCCCCCACTTAAAATTCTTAGTACAGTTATTTTTTCTTAATGAAACTATAACTTTGCTAAGAATCAATTTAGTTCAATTTCATCCTGTTCTACATTTACGTGAAATCCTTGAGACTTTTGTTTCCTGTAGTCTAACCATAGTTTCCTCAATTTTTTTAATATTATTCCTATAGAGACTAGTCCTAATAAAGATAGAAATAGATTAAAGGTATTGAGAAAAAATGTCCAATAGCTAGCCGTTTTCCTTCCTTTTTCGTCCTTTAAGGAGATTTGCATTTTTCTTAGCTCAGCTATGCCAATCTGCGTCTTGGAGTGGTTCTGGAAATATATAGAGATTAAATCTTCCAATTTTTTGTTCCATTTGTTTTTTATACCAGCTATGGAGAGGTTTCCTTCTAGGCTAATTTTTGATATGTTTAAAGGTGCCATTTCCCTTGTAATCTGTCCCCTATTCATACTGTTTATCTTGAACATCTCTGCAGTTAGAGAACATTCTTCTGGTAATTTCACTATTGAGCTGTCTTTTATGTATGTGAATTTGCTGTTTTTTTCTGTTTTACATTCGAAATGTATTCTTACTTCTTCTTTGAAAGGAGATGTGATTATATACTTTTCCCTTCCAATTCTTTGGATTAAGATTTTATTTTCCTTTATAATTTTGGTTTGACACTCTTTATTAATTAATGCATTATTTTCCATATAGTTTGCTAAACGGCAGGAGTTCATTTGTGTGCTTCTAATAATAAATTGGTCGTTTCAAAATAGTGGTATACTCTTTAAATTACATCTTTTTTCTATATTGTCATTTTCTAAAAAATATCTCGTTTGATCTTTACTCAACCCAAAAAATTTGAACTCGTTTTCTATTGGAAAGAAATACAAAGTGTTTGACACTGGGAATGGAATGTTGAACATTTCGAACATTCTGAACCCATCTTGTTTATTTGATATAGAGAAATCACAAATAACCAACAATTTCAATTGTTGTGTCGTCACATTGCAGCTAGTCGATTTATACAGTTCTAATAAGCCGTAACGTCTATAATTAACCGATATTCTATAGCCTATTGGTAGTGAATTTTCAATTTCAAAAATTGTCCTAAGCGTGTCTGCCGGATCTGTGACAATGAATGGGAAACTTTTATTTTCTGCTTGAAGAATAGAAAGGATTACTGTTTCTATTTTCTTCACTAGCTTTTTTATTTGGATTGAATTTTTTGTTATTTCTTTGTTTATTTGCAATTTTAGGAAATTTATCTCATTAATCTCTTTTGATATATACTCGATAATTCTCTTGGAGGTCCTTCCCAAAATTTCTAAGATTTGTTCCTTTCCATTCTTAATTCTCTGTCGAGGTCACTTACCAACGATAGATAGATAGATAGATATTTATTGCAAAACAAAAGCCTCTTTGGGCCATGGCAAAAACAAACACAGTTGCATATAAAGTCAAAACATATCATAATCACATATATAACAATAACTAAGCATAGCCCATATAGATCTTTCTGACATGTGTAGTAGCCTTTCATTTTTTTCTGTTAAATAATCTACCTGATGAAGAATGTTTTCAACATTTTCTTCCGTTGCTAATCCTGTGACTCATCCTATTGTTTTTCCCAAAAGTGGTAATAGACTTCGTTTGTTTCGATTTGTATTATCCGTCATTAATGATTCTAGTATTTTGAGAATTCTATTTCCTTCACTTAATTCTAAATGTAGTAGTTTACACTTATCTATTACAAATTCCTTTAGGTCATGTATGTCTCTGAGTTTTGTTAACTACTTTTTTCCCTTTTCTAAGTCTATTTTGACTATTTGTTCCATAATTATAATATTTTCAATATTTGAAATAATCAAATTCAGGTCGTCTAAATCAGATCTGAGGCTTTCCGTATTAACATACCATATTACCTGATGTATTCCTTTAACTGGGAAGATCTGACCAATCTCCTTGAAAGCTATTTGGCTATGTATTTCTGTTTCCTTACGCAATATCCCGCTTGTAAACAGGGTCAGCCAAACATACAGGGTTCCAACCATTTTCGCTGAAATGGTTTTATGTCCTTTAGTTACCTTTAATATGACAGGCTACAAGTGTATTTTAGTTAAAACTTTGGAAGGTTCTACAATCTTACATACTCATGACACTATTTGCAGTGAGAAAGTTGAATGTCTTATTTTATGTTACTCCCATACTTGTAAAATTTGTCCTCCTTACTCTTGGTGTGTCGATATGGTTATGAAGCCCATCTCTGCTTATATCCCTGTTGGTATGAGGCTTTCCTATTGTGATAGACGCTTGCATTTTCATAACGACTTTAGTTCAGATATACTTAAACATTCTTGTCTTAGTGTTTCATATATTGATAAAGGAAATCATTGCTTATATCCGGCTTCCCCCCTCTTATTTTAAAGTAATTTCCTCATTTGATGTCAAGTTTAGAGAGTCTCGTCTTATTAATAAGTGACGGGAAGATTATTTTACATATACATCATAGTGTTTCCTTGGACCTAACCAACAATTTAAGAATTTGGAACATTTCATCCTGTGAACATTGCCCTATTAATCATCGGTGTATGGTTTTGGTCCTCGGTGGAATTTCATTATTTACCCTTGAACACTTTCATACCGATCTAGCGAGAAAAGAAACTAAATTATACTCTGTTCAGGTCGCTGATTTTGAAGGGTTTTGTACTCTTCCAAAGGATACTGGCTTGGAGCAGCCTTTTGAAAGTTTAACTTTATAATAAGGTAAGTTTGTTATTTATTCAGGTTTTGCTATTTTTCCGCCGAGAAAGTACTTTAAACTAGGATCTTTATAATTTAGTGGTTTTCATTTAGCCTTTTTTTTATGATTAAATCTTCCTTGTTCGTAATTATCAACTTTTTGCACCGAAGTATTTCCTTCCGAATTGTCATTTATTTCCTCACTGGTTATTCCGTCCATGGGTTGTAATTGAAGTTCTGGTAATCTCAATTCTGTGTCTGTTCCTGCGTTACCAGAACCATTCCCCTCACTCGAAGTCGTTATGTAAGGCTGGTTTATACTTTTCAAATTATTTTCATTTATTTGGTTTAATAAACTTTCCTTTAAATCACATTGCCAAATATTATGAGGGATGTTTTCCTCTATCAGTGTTTTATTCATTTGCTCCCCTTTAATTTTGTCTGGTATAGGATCTAAGGGCTTGTCATCTACCTTTGACCTTTGTTTTGCTATCTCGGGGTTCATGGCTAAAGACCTTTCGTGGTCGTTTATCTTTTCAAGTTGTCTTATATTTACTAGCCTACGTTTACAAGTTTTTTAACTCCTGTAGCAAAAAAAAGTTTTTATATAAGTCCGATAGCACTAGATAGGGTCCCTTATAAGAATAATTTTTGGACGAACTTTCTTGGATGACATGCACTAAATTATTAAGGAAGATTTTAATTCCCAATATTCTTTTGTTGTATTGTGCCTCTTGACCTTTTCGGGCCCCTTTTTATTCATTCATACATATTTGTCGACTGACAAATACCTCTTGAACGAGATTAGATACCCATTCATCTTCTGAACAGAACCCCTCCCTCGGATTAGAAACAATGTTGTCAAATACTGATTTCGCTTCGAAACCATGTAGTAGAAAAAAGGGTGTATATTTTCTGCTAGCATCTATACTAGTGTTTAATGCTAATTGTATGAATGGTAAGAATTCACTCCAATTTCCTTTATGTATCTCATCGTGGTAGTGAGTTAGTATTCTTTTTACAGATTTTACCCTATTTTCTGCTAATCCATTAGATTGGGGGTTTCTTGGCGATGAATGTATAATTTTGAACCCTAATTCTTTGGCTACTTCATTAAAGGTTTTACTTGTAAAGCATGTTGCATTATCAGACAGTAGGAAGTCCATATTTTCAAAATGGGATATGATTTCCTTTATTATAAATTCCATCACTGATGTTGACCTGAGGTCTTTGGCTGGGGCTATGACTGTGTACTTAGTAAAATGCTCTACCGCAATAATTATATATCGGTCACCGTTAGCGCAAAGTTGTAGTTTTCCCGTGGTATCCATTGACCAGATATGAAATGGGTGGTCGGGGAAAATACTTTCTCTCAATTTAGGATATA
This sequence comes from Artemia sp. Qi Xiang Cuo, assembly GCF_049724085.1. NCBI lineage: Eukaryota > Metazoa > Arthropoda > Branchiopoda > Anostraca > Artemiidae > Artemia > Artemia sp. Qi Xiang Cuo. Next base: position 21,016,310 of record NC_142804.1, read on the forward strand.
TATTTCTAACTTTATTCCCCCTTAAACATAGATCACAATTCTTTACCGCCTCCTCAACTTGGCAGTACATATTTTCAAAAACACAACTTTGTTTTAACCTATTCAAAGTTTTTACCGTCCCCATGTGTGCTCCTACGAAAAGGCTCGTATGCATAAGATTAATGATTCCTCTAATTAGTTTTTTTGGTAGGATGATTTTAGATTGATGCATCTGTTTCCTTTTTTCTGAGTTGTCTATTGCATACAATATTCCTTCGACTAGGATCAACTGAAGATCTTTTAACCATTTCACAACAAAAGGATTCCCTTCCCCTAAGTTTGAAGTTTCTGGTCTGTTGTTAGTTTGAGCTCTGCCCGAAACGTCAAATTTTGGAAATTCTTCCTGCGGCTTACCCCTCTTGGTGCCAAGGTCTGTGGGTATTCCAGACCCAGCCCAATTATCCATGCTAGTGACCGTTTCTATGGTCCTAGTCTTCGCAAGCTCCATCCCTCACAGGGCCTGGTCAAACCAGTCTGGCCCAACTGTTCATTTCTACCCTCTTTAGACTTTTCATTATTTTTGTCTGTATCCTGGGGAGATTTTAAGCCTAAGAGTGTATTTTCTGATTCTATTATTTCGTTGATTGCCACCTTAATTTCAGGGTCTTCTAGTGGAAGTCTCCTCATCACTTCTTTACTTATCCCACAGAAATCAATCGGTACCTTGTCTCCTAATAGGGCTAAATATTCTACTTCTAACTCATCAAGATTAATTGACCTATTTTCCTTAGCAAATTGTGAGTTAGGGTGACTCAAATAGTTTGCAGGGTTCCTGCTAGTGCTGATGTGGTGATATGTATACAAATCGTTGCCTAATAGAACCGCAATTCTATATAATTTTGAGTGAAGATCCTTTGATCTTTTAAGATACGTTAGTGCTGCACAGTCTACAAATATGTGAGTTCTCACGGCCCATAAATATACCTTTTGGAAGTGCTTTAGACTTTGTACTAAGGCAGAAAGTTCCCTGTTGTGGTTATCGAACCTTGAGGCTGCGCCGCTAAGAACCTTTGAATAGGTTACCACTATTGGAAATCTATCTGTTGTTTCGCATTGTTACATTAAAATTGAAGCAATACTTTTTTCCAAGGCATCCATGACAAGGTAAAATTCCTTGTCCTTATCAGGAAATTCTAAAAAAATTCTATTTGGATTTAATAATTCTGTTTTTAATTTTTCAAAGGCTACGCTTTGTTCTGGGCCAAATATAAAAGGAACGTTTTTTCTGGTTAGTCGAATTAAAGGTTCGGCTAATTTTGCGTAATTATGATAAAATCCCCTCTAATAACCTGTTAAGCCTAGAAATAAGCCTAGAAGCCTAGAAGTGAAGTCACTTGGTGGTTCTAATTTCATTATAGCTTCTAATTTTTGTGCTTGTGGTTTCACTCCTTTTGTGGAGACTCGAAACCCTAACAAGTCACATTCTTCCGAAAAAATTGAGATTTATCAATATTAAGCCTTAGATTAAATTTTATAGCCTGTTTTAAAGTTAGTTCAATATGTTTCAAATATTCTTAAAAGGTTCCTGACGTATGTATTGTCAAGTCATCTACACAACTTGATAAAAATGAAGAAAATTCGGGTCCATAAACATGATTTAAAAATTCCTCAAAAGCGTTGGGCGACAAACCTGACCCTTGGGGAACGGGCTTAAATACATAAGAAATCCCCTTAACTGAGAAACTAAAACATTCTCGGGTTTCTTCACCTATCTTGTAGTGACTAAATCCATTTCTAATATAAATAGTTGAAATAATTTGTTCTCCTTAAATATATCTGAGATGATCTCTGAAAATCCTCGAATACCCCACTGTGAGTCCTTTATCGCCTTATGTATTGCTCTTAAATCGATGAGGAACCGACTATTACTTTCATCCCACAAGTTTTTTGGTGGAATTTTCCCATCCTTTCCTGGTTTTCCTATGCAAAATATTGGAGCTGTATATTCAGAACGTCTTATTTCAATTATTCCTACTCTCGCCATTTCGTTTATGTGTTTTTGTAAGCATTCTGTCATTAAAAATGGCAAAGGGAATTGTTTGACACACTTAATAGGTATATCTGGGTTTATTTTTACCTTATATCCTGGGAGGTCATTTTGCCCTACATCATAAGGTCCAGTTGCAAAGGCTCGTTTCAATTTTAATAAGACTTTCTCTACTATTTGTTTTCTTTCTGAACTTAACGGACCCGTTTTAATTCTCTGTCTTCCCATCCTATTTTATCCTCCTCTATAGAGAGGGATTCCTCTTTATTTTCTATTACTCCTGATGCTAAGAGAGTCGCAAACGTTAAATATTCATTGTTTATCACCTCATATGAACCAACGGTTTTACCTCGTGGTAAGTTTAGAGGTTCATTGCTAGTATTAAAATAAACTATTTTTATTGCATTGTTATAAGTTTCACATAGCGACGGAGATATGTGTAATTGTGTCTGAATATTCGGGGTAAACATTATAGTGTCACCGTGAGCTACAAAGGGTGCTGAGTGATTCGACAATTTAATCTTAATGATTTTGAAACAATTGGCCTGAATACAGACCTGTTTTGCTATATATGCCAATCCCCTTCCCGAAATTTCTTCAGTGAAAACCGCAAGGGAATTTATTTCCTCCGTACTTGTATTCCCTAAAGAAATTTTATTATATTTTAAATTTAACGTACAATCAAGTTTGTTTAAAATATCATGTCCTATAATTACGTCGAATTTCAAGTCTGGGACGACTAAAAATTTCCAAAATAATCTTTCATTCCGTTTTGCCTCATCTGTAATGCAGAATGCTACATTTATCTCTCCTATTAGTGGTAAAGTCTTTCCGCTTAAAGATTTCACATTTCGGGAGGATAGTTTGAGTCGTCTACAAACCTCTACTGGAAATTTTTGAAATATTTCCTCCTTTAACAAGCTTCTTTAGCACCCGCTATTACAAAACATTTTACAAAATTTTGGTTTGCTATCTTAGCAGTTCACATAAATGGGAAAGAACTGTGTTCAGTTTTATTTTTCTGCAGCACGCTAAAACAAATATTTTCATTTTGGTTAGAAGGAGGGTGTGTGTTTTTATCTTCAGGCTTGGTATGTACCTGCTCTAAATCCTGCGTGATTAGTTTTTTTTCAATAAGATTTGGTGCCATGCATTATTTTGTCTGCACTATTCCCGAATTCTTGGCACCTTATACGTGCTAGACTTTGCCAACAATCTTTCCGGTAATGTCCCGGTTTCCCACAATTTATACACTTTGAGATTTTGCAATCCACTTTTATGTGTTCTAGTCTCCCACAATTAATGCATTTTCACTTTTCATAGTTATAATTGCCCTTGTTTTTATATTTTACTCTGTGGTTAACTCCAGGTTCTTTAGCGGAATTCCTGTCTCTTGAGTCTACTACCGTTGCTCCCAAGGACATCTCTGGGGAGTCCCTATATATTAAATCTATTGCTTTGAATCTCTTTGCAAGTGTTAATAATTCATCTTGGTCGTCCAAGGCCTTAGATTGTTCTAATACTCTCCTTCCAATGGAAGGGAGCTTGCCACTCTTAAAAATACTCATCGTAATGCCATTTGGTCTTATACCAGGAGAATTTTTAGCATAATCTATTGCCTTTCCCCTGATCCGGGAGTAAAATTGGTGTACTAACTCAGATGGCCTTTGTTTTTCAGAGAGCAGCTCTTGTAGTTTTTGTGCGGCTAGTTTTTCATGTAAAAAGGCTTGTTTTAGAAGTCTTTCTAAATGGTCTAAATCTCTTATCTTGGGAATATCTAAACTTGTTGCGAATCTTTGCATCTCTACTCTTGTATAACAGATAGCTTGATTTATCATAAGTAATATCATCTTTCCCTAAACTCCTTTGTATTTGTTTGAGTGTGATAATCCATGAATGGATTTCATTTGGGTATGTTAGTAGCGAGATAGGGGGCGCTTGCTCCACAAATAGGTTTTGAAGCCTGTTTGTGACTGGGGCGTCTCCATATTGCTGTTGTAGAGCGTTTATTTTAGCTTGTGTGATTTCTTCTACTCTTTTTCTCTCCTCTTGCGCTTCTCGTAGTGCAATTTCTAATTCTTTAAATTTGTTTTCATTTGAACTCATGATGGATCTATTCTTTTCGATTCTTAGTGTGGGAAACTTTTTGATCCCTTATAGCGCTTTAAGTCGCTAAAATGGGTCTACTTATAAATTGTATTCGAATTTTCTCAGTACCTTGATTTAAATTTACCCTCAAGTTTAGTATTATAATTACACACTCTTGAGGATGATTAACCTATGACCCTATTTAAGTAAATTATAGACGATTCGGATACTAGAACTTGTAGCAAAGAGAAAGAAAAGGAGAAGAAAGGAAGAATCTTAAGAAGATAAAAGATAAAAGTCTGTCTCAGCTTCCCTTTAAGGTTAAAATTTTCTTTAATGAACACTTTTTCAAACTTTTCTGTCTTGGATAGGTTTGGAAAACTGAACACACACTTTCTTGTGAGGGACAGAGGACTAAATTTTACCAAATTTTATAAATTTAATTGATCCTCCCCCACTTAAACGAAAGTTGCACCAAACTTGAGTACCGCTGTGACCAGTTGTACCGAACCTGAGTACAGCTGCGACCAGTTGTAAGGTTGTCCCTTCTAACAGGGCTAATATCTTTGGTATCGTGATACAAACTGAGACGTTGGGTAAGAAATCGGTACTCAGAATTCAGTGACAACTGATTTTTATTAAAAAAGAAGATAAAAGAAAAATATTCTAATTCTGATTATGTTGATATTTCTAAACCTCCTCAGGTCCAAACTCTATGGTCTACTTGTACCATCCACCAATGTTTACCGAAAAGAAAAAGATTAAGTTAATTCTAAGCTATCGAATGTTTCTACTTAAAGGAGTTACACTTGAATAGCTAGTCAAGGCTTGAGTTCTGGGTTATTAAAATCCTTTAGTTCAAACTATTGTTGAGCTAAGCTAAGAATAACCGTACTCGATTTTAATTCAATTTTCATTAACCCAAACCAAGATATTCTCTTATTATTTCTTGTAAAGGGCTGTGTATTTCTTGGGCCTTTATTAAGGTTTAGCTTTAGCAGACAAAACTCTTAATTGAAAATATCTGAACATAAAGGATTGGAAATTCTTAAGTCGACAATATTGTTCCCTTTTTCCCTAGCTTACCTGTGTAAACATTAAAGCCACCTTTGTATAAACATGCAGTACGGGTTTAACGAAATGAAAGAATGATTAAAAAGGGAACGGTGCTCCTCTCCGTATAAACGTCTGAAGATTGCACAAAGGGGGGGGGGGCAAGTAATTTTATTGTCTGATAATTCCAATTTTCGGATATAAGGTCTTTATAAAGTCAAGCTAAGTCCCAAGGAACTCTAGCCTGAAAGAGGGAGCAAAAGGGCTCGTCTTAATGTTGACTTCCTGGTTAAGGTTCCTTTCCTCTTTAAACCCTCAGTTATTCAAAGCTTAAATTTCTGGGAAGAATTTTAATTCAGCTTATTCTAACCTTAAATGCTGTTTTGTCCAAATGGCTCAAGCCTTGTCTAAGTGGAAATACTACCGAAACTATAAACCCAAAATCACCAATTTCTCGTAAAATATTAGATTTCAGCACTAGTTGTTATTAATTTCTCCTATATACGTATTAAAGTTATTTCCAAGTGACAGAAATCCTTAGAGCTTTTCTTGTTATTTTAATTTTATCTTCAAACTTTTATCTCCAAGGGGATTTCAGACAGACAGTGGTAGCCTAACTTAATTAAAAAGTAAAAACACTTACTCCTTGTTTGGTCCAAGAAAAACTATCCTGTTTTCGTCCCCGAAATCCCTATTTTAAGTTTTGTATTATTTTGTTCTTCGTTCCTCTCATTGGCCAGAGACCAGTTTGATGTAATCCTAATAATAGTTCTTTGTTCAAAAGATTATTTTCCGCTTTCTCTATTAAAATCCTGTTTTTGTCATATGATACAAATCGCGTGATACTTCTTTCCATTGAACCCTTGAGTTTGAAACGGAGGTCCGGTATTTGCATTTTATGGCCCTTGATGGATCAAGGGTATTCTTATTCAAATGTAATGTTGTTTGTTTCCCTTACACAAAGAAAATTAACACTTCGTTTCCTTTATAACTACTCAAAAAGACATACTTTGCTATTTTTACAATTTAGTCAGCTTATGATTGCTTTACCACATTCTCACAGCGGCAAATATTCTAAAAGTGTGTATTAATCGATTCTGCGGTTACTTTCTCTCCTTGTTAGTCCCTCAGGATGGATTTAGACTTCTGCTGTTCCATTAGTTTCCGTACAGTTGTGTGGAGCTTTCTTGGGTCACTGGCTGACGACTTATTAAAAATTTGGTGTTCATACAGACGTTTAGCTTGCTTTAGTAGTCTAACTATTATGTGTCTCTTCTGTTTATATTCGTCAGAGTTTGGCTTTGTCTCATAAGGCCTGTCCCGCTCTGCCATTGCTGTTTTATTTGTCAGTTACCCATGGTTTATTTTGTGTCCTAATTTTAACTCGCTCTTCAGGGAAGAATCGTTCGTACCCTCGAATTGTTTGTTCATAGTAGAGTTTAGTCATGCTAGTAGCGTCTTTGTTTTCAAAAAGGCGGAATCAGCATACTGAGTTGAGTCATTCTCTGTAGCCAATTCTACCTTCTTCTGTAAGTAGACGGTAGGTGAACTGGGTTGGCTTAATAGGTTCATTGTTGACTTTGGATGTAATACAACTGTTCCATGGTCACTGGTTGAGAGTGGTGCTTCCACCGAAGGATCTAAGTAGAAATCACTAAGCGTAGTGAAGATCAAGTCAAGGGTGTTTTCTCCCTGTGTTTTCACTTTAACTATTTGATGAAAGGCTGTAGAGCTTTCGATCCAGTTTGACTCGAAAGCTCTTCTCGAAAACATCTAACTACAATATCCTTAGAACAGGATCACCAGTCCGACAATTTATTATTTATTAGATTGAGGCAGAATTATTTAATAGATTGAGTTCCACTGTATTAGATGTTGAAATTAACAGGCTGTTGAAAACACACAGGGTTTCTCCATATTTATATAATTATTTTGCCAGTGAACAAAACAGAAACACGGAATTCTGCTGTTTACTCGAAGGTGACCAGATTTAAAGGACCGAGGAGGAAGGAAAAGCCCCCTATACCCTGATAAATATATGAGAAAAGACAAGACCAAGGACTAGCGACTAGGCGCAAGCATACTTCTTTTAATTCAGGTTCATGCTTAATAGCACCCTTTCATTTCTCACACTTATCAAAACAAGTTGGCGGGGTTATCTACTCTCAAAGAAAGCTAGACTGTCCAAGACCAACTTGTTTAGAGTACATTGGAGCTCAACTTTTTCTGCATAAACTACTCGTTCAACAAGTTTTATTTATACAAATATTTAAGAATGGGCGTTCTTTGCCGACTGAAGAAAAGAAATATTCAATTGAAGAGGCAAAGAACTTAAGATCAACATTAATTTGGGTAAAACCCAAAAAAGATACTGACTGCTGCCATCTTTGACTTGAATGACTTTTTTCTTTCCATTCTCTAGCGTATTCCAAAATATTGATCCCAACAGCTCGAAGACAGTTTCACGACGGCTATGCAGCTTCTGATATTTGCTTTTCTACCCTTTCATTGTATCAACTTGAATTTTAGAGCCCCTCACAGCAGTGTCTAATTCTCTGTAGTAGGGCTCAGTGACGCTACAAGCCAAAAATTTTTTTGGAGGGGGAGGAACAAGTGATTTTATAGACTGGCTGGTCAATTTCATTGACAGTTTTTTTTTTTTATAATTAGCATGGTTTCCGTTTCAAATATGAAACTTGAGAGCAAAGTATAGCCTAAAGAATCGCATAACCTGAAAAAGATTAGCCACTAAGTTCCGATTCTCGCAAGAAGCATGCGTGCAGCTTGTTAGTGATCTAGAGGAGGAATCAGTAATACAAGAGGAATAAAGGGTTAATATAATTTACGTATCAACAGAACTCGGAAGTAATAATTTGACAATTTAAATTAAAATATACAGATTAAATACAGAATGAAGAACATTCAAGCAAACAAAACTCCAGTTAAAAGTGCACCTGGCACTTTGACGATAAATCGCAACAGTCCAGTTTCTGCGAACAAAAAATCGGAAATTACTCTACAACATCACTACTCCCAAAAGACTTATTCCACTCTAGATAGCCACGCAGATCTGCTTCAGAAACACTCGCCCGGACTTGACTCAAAGCAGCTTTAAAATCTTCAAGATTCACTTTCCGCACCTAGAAATAAATTAATTACTGAAATTAAACGATTAATTTCATTTCATAATTTTAATTATTTCATAATTTAATAAATTTATTTTTATTTTAATAATTTTAAAAAAAACATAATTTTAACAATTAAATTCGTTTCATAATTTAATTATTAATTATTGATTCCACATAATATGAAATTTATATACAGTTATCTCTTAATTTATACAGACTATGATCTATAAGGGAAACAATTCTATTTCCCTTAAAAGTGTTCGTTCCTTTGTATAGATAAAAGTCATATAAATTATATAGTATTCCATAGATAGAATATGATTAAGTCCATAGATGGACTTAATCTTAGAGCTATAAATGCTATCCTAGTTTATATATTACCTTGTCTAACTGACTTAATAAATCTATCACTCCAGACCGGTGAATTCCCTAGTGGTCTTAAACTGGCAAAGGTAATACCATTGTATAAAGGGGGAAGAAACAAGAACTATCGAATTGGCGACCGATTTCGTTATTGCCTATTTTTTCTAAAATCTATGAAGATAATTCACAGGAGACTTTATGAATATTTGGATAAACTAGAAATATTGTGTGACTGCCAATTTGGATTCCGCAGTAAACATTCTACTAGCCATGCTGTTCACCATCTTCTGGATATAATCAATGGAGCTATAGAAAAAGGTCTTATTCCTTTAACAATCTTTGTTGACTTCAAAAAAGCTTTCGACACTGTGGATTTTGAGTTGCTGCTGTGTCGCCTATCTAGTCTGGGGATAAAAGATGTTTGCTTTGATTGGTTTAAATCATACTTGTATGGAAGGTCAACTAAAGTAATGATAGATGACATCGTTAGCGGGGTCTATCCTGTAAAATGTGGAGTTACTCAGGGCTCAGTCCTTGGTCCATTACTCTTTCTCGTATACATAGATACTCTGAGGTTCTACATGCCTGAAGCAACTGTTAAAGCATTTGCAGATGATACTACTTTGACGATTTCTGCACAGTCACTGGAAGAACTAGTGGATAAAGCAAACCGAACGCTGGAAAACCTTTTGGTGTTTACCTCCTTGAGTTACCTTGCTGTTAATACTTCTAAGACAAATTATATGATTTTTAGTAGAGTAGGAAAAATTGTTAATAGTGCTTCCGTAGTATTTGAAAATTTGTCGCTTTCACAGGTTTTTGAAAAAAAATATTTAGGATTTTATGTTGATAATAATTTGAGTTGGAAGAAACACATAAATATGATTTCTTCTAAACTTGCACGAGGTCTTGGAGTGATGCGGCGTTTGAAACACGTGTTACCCTTAAGTGTTTTAAGGAATATATATCATACTGTTTTTCATCCTTTTATTGTTTATGGTTGCTGTATTTATGCATCTAATTTTACTTCAAATATTAAAAGACTACAGATTCTTCAGAATAAGGCACTTCGAGTACTGGGTGAGTTTGTTCAGTATGAGCACATGCGTGAATCTTTTATTAGTTTTAGAATTTTAAATATTCATCAGATCAGAGACCATCAGGCGGGAGTGTTTACTTACCAGGTGTTTAATAGATTATCTCCAGAATATTTTAGAGATTTTTTTAAGTTTAATTCTGATTATCATCATCATAGGACTAGAGGTCGTGGAAGCTTAGTCTCAGAAGTAAGGAGTACGAGTCGATCTAGTTTTGTAATTAGAAATTATGCAGTTAATTTGTGGAATGGTTTCCCGGAGAGCTTTAGGGAGTCAGAAAACCAGTTTCAGTTTAAAATTAGATTAAAAAAGTTTTGTTGGGTGGGAATTAAATTATTCCCAATTTTTTTTTTTTTTTTTTTTTTTTTTTTTTTTTAATGTCAAATTGTAATGAAGTTGTAAAACAAATTGTTAAAAAAAAAGTTAAATTGAGTTAATGTGTATTGAATGGTATGAAAAGAGTAGAAAGAGTGAATGAGTTTTGGTTTATGATAAAAGATTGTGTGACGCTGCTCAAGTCACAATAGTGGCTTAATAAAACGTCATACGGTCTTACCATTTCTACGTTTGTTGATAATGTTATTCAAAAAATGTGTTGTAAGTGCCAGTTAAGTATGATGTATTATTAGTTGAAAATAAAAGTCAAGTCAAGTCAAGTCAAAGTCAAAAAATAAAGAGGCATCAGAACTATTATATATGAAAACCTGTTCTGGTATATGAAAACCTGTTCTGTATGAAAACTATTATATATGAAAACCTGTTACATTAGTAAGGGAAACAAAGCTGTATGCTTGAGGGATTTTTTTTTGTTCTTTATCCAATGCCTGATTTTACATTTGGAACTATCACCCCTAATATGATGCATTTCAAATACTTCGTGGTAACGAACTGTAAGTATGGAGCGACCCGACTCAATAGTAACGGAAAGTCTAAAAAACGGAATTTTGGTACCAGTAGATACATCAAAAGAATTTAATTTTTATGCTAAATTCAAATATGCATTCCAAATACTTCGTGGTAACGAACTGTAAGTATGGAGCAACCCGACTCAATAGGAACCGAAACTCTAAAAAATGGAATTTTGATACCAGTAGATACATCAAAAGAATTGAATTTTTATGCTAAATTTAAATATATAAGTTTCATCAAGTTTAGTCTTACCCATCAGAAGTTAGGAGCCTGAAAATGTGCCTTATTTTCGAAAAAAGGGGAAAACGTCCCCTAAAAGTCATACAATATCAATGAAAATTAAACCATCAGATTCAGCGTGACAAAAAACCCTACTGTAGATGCTTCAAGCTCCTATCTACAAAAATTTGGAATTTTGTATTTTTTGCCAGAAGTAAGATCACGGATGCGTGTTTATTTATTTTCTTTTTTTTCAGGGGTGATCAAATCGATCCAGTAGTCCTAGAATATCGTGAAAGGGCTCATTCGAACGGAAATCAAAAGATCTAGTGCCCCTTTTAAGCGACCAAAAAATT
>NC_142804.1:21028048-21051504 GCF_049724085.1 Artemia sp. Qi Xiang Cuo
AAAACTTACACACACAAAAAAAATTACACAAACAAAAAATAATACACACACACAAAAACACAAACACTAACAAAAACCTTACACACACAAAAACAACTTACACACACAAAATAGCTTACACACACACAAAAACAATAAAACACACATAAACTTACACACACACACAAAAACTTACACACACACACACAAAAACTAACTATCTAACAGAAAAACTTACAAACACATAATAAATTACACACACACAAAAACATACACACACACACACAAAAACATACACACACACACATAAAAAAATACACACACACACACAAAAACTTACACACACACACAAAAAATTATGCATACAAACAAACTTAAACACAAACAAAAACTTAAACACACACACAAAAACTCACAAAAACACAAAAAATTAAACAAAAACTTACACATACACAAAACGAACTTACACACACACAAAACAAAAAAACACACAAAAAACATACACACACACAAAAACATACACACACACAAAAACAAAAACAAACAAAAAAAATTACACACACAAAAAAAACTTACACACACTAAAAAAATAAAACACACAAACAAACTTACACACACAAAAAAACTTACACACACACACACACAAAAACCCTAGAAAAAAAACTTAAACACAAAAAAAATAAAATACACACAAAAAACTTACACAAACAAAAAAACTTACACACACACAACCAATAACACACACAAAAACTTACAAACAGACAAAGACTTACAAACACACTTAAAAGTCCAAAAGCAAACTACTCCTCCCAAACTATAGGTTTCAGACAACAAACACCTATGAAAGGCTATGAAATCTAGCTCAGAAAAGTCAAAAATAGTAATTTACATATCCCAAATCATAAGTTTCTGACAACACACACCCATGAAAGGCTAAGAAATCTAGCTCAGAAAAGTCAAAAATAGTAATTTACATATCCCAAATCATAACTTTCTGACAACACACACCTATGAAAGACTAAGAAACCTAGCTCAGAAAAGTCAAAAATAGCAAACAACACATCCCAAACTATAGGTTTCAGACAACAAACACCTATGAGGGACTAAGAAATCTAGCTCAGAAAAGCCCGAAATAGTAATTTACATATCCCAAATCATAATTTTCTGACAACATTCACCTAAGATATACTAGGAAATCATAGATAAAACAAGACATAAATAGAAAACAAAACATCCCAAACTATATGTTTCAGACAACAAACACCTATTAGAGACTAAGAATTCTAGCTCTGAAAAGTCCAAATAGCAAACTACACATCCCAAATCATAATTTTCTGACAACACACACACCTATGAAAGGCTAAGAAATCCAGCTCAGAAAAGTCAAAAATAGCAAACCACCCATCCCAAATCATAGGTTTCAGACAACACATACCTATGAAAGACTAAGAAATCCAACTCAGAAAAGTCAAAAATAGCAACCCATACACCCCAAATCATAGGTTTCAGACAACATACATCAACGAAAGACGGGGCCCGGGGATGGCCTTTGAGGGTTTGGGGGGGAGCCTTGAGGGCCGGGTGGTCCTTTGGGTGCTTGGGGGACCTTTGAGGACCAGGGGCTTCCTTCGGGGTTGGGGTAGGGGGATCAGAACCCTTTGGGGTTGGGAATAGAGGACCTCACGACACTGTTCAAATGGAACTTGTGTATTATAACGACCACAGAGTTTCACCCTCAAATCTTCTTCTAAAATCTCTTCAAAAATAATCTTTTAAAATGTCTCTAACTGTTTTGCCGAAATAATTCCCTAAAATAATAATTTGTTCTGAAAAGATATAATAAAGCCTTAAAAAAGAATTAAAATGGTGGCTTAGGAGCCTTTGGGGCACCGGGAGCCCTTTAGGGGGGAGGGTGCCGGGGGGAGAGGGTCCTTCTGTGTCTCAATGCACAAAAAAATATTAAAAAATGGGGGAGAGAAGGGGAGGAGGAGGAGGGGAGGGGGAGGAGGAGAGGGGGAGGAGGGGAGGGGGAGGAGGGGAGGGGGAAGGTGAGGAGGGGGAGGTTAGGGTAAGGGAGAGGGAGGGGGGCCCTTTGGGGGCCAAGGGGGGGGTGGCCTTTGGGGCCTGTGGGGGTCCTTTGGGGGTCTGGGGGACCCTTGAGGGCCGGGTGGCCCTTTGGGAGCCCGGTGGACCTTTGAGGACCGGGGGCTTCCTTCGGGGTTGGGGTGGGGTATGAGGACCCTTCGGGGTTGGGGTGGGGTATAAGGACTCTTTGGGGTTTTGGCAGGGGACCTCACAACACTGTGCAAATGGAACTTGTGTATTATGACGACCACAGAGTTTCACCCTCAAATCCTCTTCTAAAATCATCTTTTAAATCATCTTTTAAAATTTCTCTAACTGTTTCACCGAAAAAATTCCCTAAAACGGTTTCGCCCAAATAATCCCTAAACGTAACTTCAGCGTATTCCTTTTGTTTTTGGCATCTCTGTGCTTTCACATTTAAAATTTCTAGGAAATCCATTCCTACGTTAATCTCTTCATCTCATAAATGTTCCTAGCTACACTATTAAGGTTTTGTTAGAATATCAATTTATCTCTCCGACTTAAAGCTCAGTGAAGCTGTATTTATAAATAGAATTTCTATCTCTTTAGACTCCCGCATAATTCCAAGATAACAAGTGATATCATTTATAATTCCTGACACTAAAGATCAATGAAGCCCTATTTAAAAATAGAATATTAATTTTTCTCTCTGACCTAAAGAATGTTTATCCCTCAGACCTAAGATTAAAGAAGCCATGTTTGTTTCTTAATTTCCCCTTCGTGAATCAATACATCCCCCTAGCGATTATGTAAATCACCCCAATGTCATTACACCTGGACAAATAACAACTAATAAATCGACCATGAAACATCCATCAAAGTGAGAAAATTCTTGTTTTTCCATTCTCACTGACAATGAACCATAAAACATCCATCAAAGTGAGAAAGTTCCTGTTTTTTCATTCTCACTGACAAAAACCATAAAACAGACATGAATTGCTGTTGACATCCATAAAAAACATCAAATAAATTAATCAACACCCATAACCATCCAAGAAAAGAACCATAAAAGTGAAAAAAATCCTGTTTTTCCATTCTCACTGACAAAAACCATAAAACAGACATAAATTGCTGTTGACATCCATAAATGTGAGAAAGTTCCTGTTTTTTCATTCTCACTGACAAAAACCATAAAACATACATAAATTGCTGTTGACATCCATGAAAAACATCAAATAAATTGACCAACACACATAACCATCCAAGAAAACATCCATAAAAGTGAGAAAATTCATGTTTTTTTAAGTGAGAAAATCCCTGTTTCTTCATTCTCACTGAGAAAACCATAAGCCATGTGGTTCTCGTGGGAGCTCATGAGGCCTTTCTACTGCTTAACACTAGCTATACTTTAGAGCATTAAATAAAACAAAAAACAAGTTTTTTTCAACTGAAAGTAAGGAGCAACAATAAAATTAAAAACGAACAGAAATTGTTACGTATATGAAGGGGGTTGCCCCTCCTCAACACCTTGCTCTTTACGCTAAAGTCTTTTAGTGCTTTAAAAAAAACGTCTTATTGTTTTAACTAAACGGCCCTTCTGTTAGGAGTCATTATTAAAGATTAAATGTGAGAAAGTTCCTGTTTTTTCATTCTCACTGACAATGAACCATAAAACAGACATAAATTGCTGTTGACATCCATAAATGTGAGAAAGTTCCTGTTTTTTCATTCTCAGTGACAAAAACCATAAGACAGACATGAACTGCTGTTGACATCCATGAAAAACATAAAATAAATTGACAAACATAGATAACCTTACAAGAAAACATCCATCAATGTTAGAATATTCATGTTTTTTTCAAGTGAGAAAAATTCTGTTTTTCCATTCTCACTGACAAAAACCATAAAAACATGCATAAATTATGTAAAAAAGTTGTAGGTGGCAGCAGGGGTGAGTGTTCGGAGTAGCACCTCCCTTTCTACTTAAAAAATCCCCCCAGCCCTCAGGGCAAGGGTTGTAAGTTATGCACTGGGGGTATATAAGGTTCTTATAGAAAGTATGGTCATAGAAACTTCGGAGGGGGCTCATTGGATTGGTAATCATAAGCTCTGGGGCTCTTCTTAAGAGTCAAAGTGATCGAAACGCAGCTACCCCCCCCCCCACACACACACAAACACACACATCGTATTGTCCCAAAATGCATCTAATAGAGATTTTGAGATAACCATTCTATTCAAAATAGTCTAAAAATCATATAACAAGGCTTTTGGGGTTGAAACAAACACCAGAGATTACAAAACGAACAGAAATTATTAAAAAAAACTTTTTTAACAAAAAACTTTTTCAAAGAAAAGTAAAAACTCCATTAAATCAAAAATGAACAAAAATAGAATAAAACAATCTACCAAGCATACAACTACCACAAAGCAGTATCAATAAATAAATAAAACCCAAAACAAACAGAAATTAAAATAAATAACCTCCTATGCCTTCTAAACTCCTATGCCTTGTAAAAGCCAGAATATAATTTGTACTTTACTGAAAAAAAATTTTAAATGTTTTTTCTTATAACTTTAAGAGATCAAAAATTAATTAAGATTTTAAGGAATAAATATCAGCATATATATTTTAAACTGACAATGCACATTTTTTTCAGTAAATTGATTTGATTTTTTTTTTCAGTAAAGTACAAATTATATTCTGGCTTTTAGAAAGCCAAGGGGTTAGAACCCTACTCGCATCAATTTCTGCTCGTTTTGAGTTTGAATATGTTGTTTATTTTAATTTCTGTTTCTTTGGGGTTTTAAGTATTTATTGATACTGATTTGTGGTAGTTGTTTGCTTGGTAGATTGTTTGGTTCTATTTATATTCACTTTATATGGCCGGGGCATAACTTACAACCCTTGCCCCTAGGCTCTGGAGGGTTGTGTCCACCCTGAAGGAATTGTTATATGCTCTTTGGACTATTTTGAACAAAATGACTATCTCACAATTTTAATCAGATGTGTTTGGGGAAAAGAGGGTGTCAGGGAGGAGGGCTAGTTGCCCTCCATCACTTTGACTTTTAAAAGAAAAGTAAAACTTTAAAATTCTAATCAAATAAGCCTCCTCTAAAGTTCAGACAACCACCCCATCCATAAACAACATATATACCCCTGGGGCAAAATTTACAATCCTTGCCATCACACTCTGGAGACTGTGTCAACTGTAAAGGCCTTGTTACGTGATCTTTGGACTGTTTTCAACAAACAGCCATCACAAAATTTCTATCGGATGCATTTGGGTAAAATAGACCGTAAGTTGGCGGCTAGTTGCCCTCCGAAACTTTGACTCTTAAGAAGGCACTAGAACTTCTTATTTCCAATCCAATGAACCCCCTCCAAAGTTTATATGACCACCATTTGCATAAAAATGTTATTTACCCCCGGGGCATAACTTACAACCCTTGCCCTAGTGGCTGAAGAGGGGTTGTCATCTTCAAAGACACAATTACTGGAGTTTGTCAACTGCGCTTAACAAAATAGCTATCTCAAAATTTTGATTAGATGTATTTGGGATAATGATGGGTGTAGGGGGGGGGGGGCTGGTTGCCCTTGAATCACTTTCGACTGTTATAAACGGCAATAGGGGTAACAATTCCCAACCGAATGAGCTCCTTTCGAAGTTTCTACGATAACTCCTTCTATACGAAGTTCCTGGTCTAAAACCAAAAAAAGGGGGAAAGGGTAACTGCTCTCCGATCGTTTTCAATATTAAAAAAGCTATAAAACTTCCGATCATCAGTCCAATGAGTCCCAAAGATGAGTCCAAAGTTTATACGATCACCCTGTCTATAAAAACTTTGTATGCCCCCAGGGTATAACTTACAACCTTTTCCCTGAGGGCTGTGGGGAGGGGGGGGGGGGTGTCATCGTCAAAGAAATAATTTCCGGACCTTTCAACTGCGCTGAACAAAATTTATATCTGAAACATTTGATTGGACGTATCTGGGTAAATGATGGGCGTGAGGGGGGACTGGTCCAAAAAATTAAACTAGAAAAGATAGTTTTTATTTGTCGCTCCAGAAATAAGGCATAATGTGATTGGGATACGAAAAAATGTAACAAAAATAAACCAATGGATTTAAAACATGGTTTTTAACAAAGAAATGTTGGCATGGGTCGCCTTTCATAGGCACCGCGCTAGCGCTGTCTAAGTAAAGAACGATGTGGGCACAATGTGTTTTTTTTCTTCTTCTTTTTCAGTCGGAAACTCCATATCGAAGGAGTTGTCGTAGAAATTTTGAAAAGGGCTCATTCGATTGGAAATTTGAGTGGCTAGTGCCCTTTTTAATAGTCGAAAGTGATTGGAGGGCAACTAGCCCCCACGCGCATCATTTCCCCAAACACATCCAATCAAAATTTTGAGATGGCCATTTTGTTCAGCGTAGTTGATTTCCACATAGAAAATATGTTTTGAGGAGAACACTCCACCACAACCCTCAGGGCAAGGGTTTTAAGTTATGCCCTGGGGGCATATAAGGTTTTTATAGAAGGGGTTGTCGAAGAAACTTCAAAACAGGCTCATTAGTTTGGAAATTCGAAGGGCTAGTACCCTTTATAATAGTCAAAGGTGATTGGAGGGCAACTAGCCCCCCCCCCCCACGCCCATCATTCCCCCAAACACATCCAATAAAAATTTTGAGATAGACATTTTGTTCAGCGTAGTTGATTTCCGGATAGAAAACATATTTTTGAGGAGGACACTACCCCACAACCCTCATGGAAAGGTTTATAAGTTAAGCCCTGGGGGCATATAAGATTTTTATTGACATCTTTGTCATAGAAACTTTAAAAAGGGCTCATTCGATTTGAAATTCAAAGGGATAGTACCCTATTTAATAGTTAAAAGTGATTTGAGGGCAACTAACCCCCCTCTCACGCCCACCTTTTCCTCAAACACATCCAATCAAAATTTTTAGATAGCCACTTTATTTAATATAGCTGAAAGTTTTGGAAATTAGGTCTTTAAGGATGACAGCCCCTCCCCCCACAGCCCTCAGGCCAAGGGTTGTAAGTTATGCCCTGTGGCATATAAAGTTTTTATTGAAAGCGTTGTCGTAGAAACTTAAAAAGGGCTCATTCGTTTGGAAATTGAAAGGGCTAGTGCCTTTTTTAATAGTTGAAAGTGATTATATAGCGACTAACGTTCTCACACCCACCAATTTCCAAAACATATCCAATCAAAATTTTGAGATATCCATTTTGTTCAACGTAGTTGAACGTTCTGGAAATTAGGTCTTTTAGTATGATAATCCCCTCAGAGCCTTCAGTGCAAGGGTGGTAAGTTATGCCCTGGGGGCATATAAGGTTTATATAGAAAGTTGTTGTATAAATCATAGGCAGCAGGATCGCGGTGCCTAAGTAAAGAACGGGGACACTCGAGAACGAGACAAGAAACGGGGACTAATAAAGAGGAGAACACTCCCCCATGATCCTCAGGGCAAGGGTTTTAAGTTATGCCCTGGGGGCATATAAGAACGATGTTGGCACAATGTATTATTTATTGATTTTTTCCTTTAGAGAAGGGCACTTCGTATCGAAGAATTTCTCGTAGAAACTTCGAAAAGCGCTAATTCAATTGGAAATTGGAGTGGCTTGTGCCCTTTTTAATAGTCGAAAGTAATTGGGAGGCGACTAACAGCCTATACACACCCAGCATTTCCCGAAAAACATCCAATTAAAATTTTCAAATAGCCGTTTTGTTGAGCGTAGTTGATTTCCAGATAGAAATTATGTTTTTGAGGACAGTCCCCGACAGCCCTTAGGGCAAGGGTTGTAAGTTATGCCCTGGGGGCATGTAAGGTTTTTTATAGAAGGCGTTGTCACAGAAACTTTAAAAAAGGCTCATTCGATCGGAAATTCAAAGGGCTAGTGCACTTATTAATAGTCGAAAGTGATTAGAGGGCAACTATCCCGCCTCTCACGCCCACCTTTTCCCCAAACATGTCTAATGAAAAGTTTGAGATAGCCATTTTAGTCAACGTAGTTTTAAGTTCTGGAAATTAGGTTTGTAAGGCTGACACCCCCCCCCCCCCACAGCCCTCGGGGCAAGGATTTTAAATTATGCCCAGGGGGCATATAAGGTTTTTGTATAACGCGTTGTCGTAGAAACATCAAAAAGGGCTCATTTGATTGGAAATTGAAATGGCTAGTGCCCTTTTTAATAGTCGAAAGTATTTGTAAAGTAACTAACACCCCTTCCACTTTCACCATTTCCCCAAACACATCCAATAAAGATTTTGAGATAGCCATTTTGTTCCACGCAGTTCAAAGTTCAGAAAATTATACCTTTGAGCAGGACACTCCCCCCAGTTATCAGGGCAAGGGTTGTAAGTTTTGCCCTGGGGGCATATAAGGTTTTTATTGAAATATTTGTCGTAGAAACTTGAAAAAGGGTTCATTCAATTGGAAATTCAAAGGGCTAGTGCCCTTTTTAATAGTCAAAAGTGATATGAAGGTCACTAACTCCCCTCTCACGCCCATCTTTTCTCCAAACACATCCAATCAATATTTTAGATAGTCACTTCATTCAACGTAGTTGAAAGTTTTGGAAATTAGGTCTTTAAGGATGAAAACCCCTCCACCCCCACAGCCCTTAGGGCAAGGGTTGTAAGTTATACCCTGGGGGCGTATAAGGTTTTTTATTTAAAGCGTAGAAACTTCAAAGGGCTCATTCAACTGGAAATTGAAAGGGATAGTGCCTTTTTTAATAGTCGAAAGGGATTACAGAGCGACTAACGCCCCTCTCACGCCCACCATTTTCCCAAACACGTCCAATCAAAAGTTTGAGATATCCATTTGTTCAACGTAGTTGAAAGTTCTTGAAATTAGGTCTTTTAGGATGATAAACCCCTCAGAGCCCTCAGTGCAAGGGTTGTAAGTTATGCCCTGGGGGCATATAAAGTTTATATAGAAAGTTGTTATATAAATTTCAAAAAGAGCTTATTTGATTGGAAATTGAAATTGCCCTTTTTAATAGTCGAAGTGAATAGAGAGTAATTAACCTCCTTCTTACGCCCACCATTTCCCAAAAACATTTAATTAAAGTTTAGAGATAGGCAAAACCCCTATGCCTTCTCAAGGCCAGAACAAAATTTGCACTTTACTGAAAAAATACAAATGAATGTGCATTGTCAGTTTAACATACATATACTGATATTTAGTAATCAAAATGTTAACATTGTTTGATTTATTAAAGTTATAAAATTAAAAACATTTATATTTTTTCAGTAAAGTCCAAGTTGTGTTCTGGCCTTGGGAAGGCATAGGGGTTTTGCGCCCTACTTATGTTAATTTCTGCTCGTTTTGAGTTTGACTCGGTTAAATATTGTAATTTCTGTTCGTTTTGGGTTTCATTTATTTATCGATGCTGATTTATGGTAGTTTCACGCTTGGTAGATTATTTCATTTTATTTTTGCTCATTTTTTCTTTAATGGAGTTCTTTACTTTTCTTTCAAAAACTTGTTTTATGGAAAAAGTTTTTTAAATTAATTACTTACAATGATTGCACTTAATATGCATTTACTTTAAACAATACAATTTTCAGTTCAAATATTTTAAAGGGCAATCGGTTCCATATTTGTGACACTCATAATTACGCTTTTAGTATTGCAATATAAAATCGGAATTTAAAGAGAGGCACCCCCCCCCCCTCATATACGGAATGATTCCTGTTTATTTTAATTTTTGCTTTTAATCTTTACTTATATTAAAAAAAATAGTTTTTTATATAAAAGAACTAATGGACGGTGTTAAAAGTTATAACATACCTTAAACATCCTAAATTGGGGGGGGGGGGGATGCCTTTTTCAAAGTACACCTTGCAATATTAAAGTGTTAATCGTACTTTACTCAATTTGAAAAATATTTTTCAAAGTTGTACAGAAAATAAAACTGAAAATAGTTCTAATGATTTATAAGTAAATAATGCGTTTTCAATTGCGACTTAACCATGTTTTCGGTCCCTGAAAGTTCCACTCTTGCTTTACGTATGTGCGTTTACTGTGTGGGACATTCACATCTAGCACCCTGTTTAGATTGGGGAATAACCTTAACAGGACTAATATAGCGAGCTTCTTACTAGACCTTTACCGTCACGGCCCAGGAGAAGGTGCGCAACACTATAACAACTGTGCCATACCAGGCGAAAAGTTAATCCGTTTCTACATCGCTAAAGAAACAACCCCACAAGTACACCCATACTAAAATTTTGTTTTTCTTGAGGTTTTTAAATGACTCTGAATTAAAAATAAAAGGGTTTCGAGGAGGAATATTCCAAAAGAGTATAACATTTGAATTAACAGGTGCACTTCCATTTAATCATCTTTAAGACCCCATCTTTAAGGCTTTTCAAAATCTAGTTTGAAATGTCTAGAGGCTAGACCAAAGAGATTATAGCTCAATAGAGGGGAAACATACAACCTACCCTAGATTCATATTGTAGGGACCACATACCGGTCGGTTTTAGGTTAATTTTGACACACCTGGGACACAGGTAAATTTACAGCTCATTACTGAAAAAAATTGTTGATCAAGGGAAATACCTCCTTTTTTCACGATCCTCGCGGATGAGACAACTGAAAAATTAAGACAGGAACAGATGAATCTAGGGCTTTAAGAGATGCCTCAAATGATTGAATGGTAGGTAAAACGCTTAGTAATGTGCAACAAAACATGAAATAGAACTTAAATATATATAATATACTACAATCCTGGTGGATGAGACAACTGACATATCAAGACAGGAACAGATGAATCTAGGGCTTTAAGAAATGCCTCAAATGATCGAATGGTTGTTCAAACGCTTAGTAATATGTAAGAAAACATGAAATATAACCTAAATATATATAATATACTTCGACTACTTTGACTAGCAACTAATTGCAGCAACAAACCGCCTGAGCTGAGCCTAGCTGCACACGCTCCTCTTCCAACCCAATCTATTCAAAGCTTCACTCTTTGCCACCTCCTGAGAAGTTTCAGTTTCTTTTAAATGCTTCTCTATGACTCCTCCCCCCCCCGCCATTTTAAACAACCTCAGCGGATGCTTCCGAAATTTCTGAAGACGAGAAGATAATTTGTACTTTACTGAAAACAAAATACATTTTAAATGTTTTCTCTTTTTTAGCATAAATAAATCCTAAGCTGCTCAGACTTTTAGGAATGAATATGACTATATATATTAAACTGTGAATCCACACTCATTTATTCATCCCCGATATTTTTCGTTATGATGGTGATATTTTTATTCTTTTTTCATCATATGAGAAATAAAAACACATATAGCTCGAACAAAGAATTGTTTTCAGTAAAGTGCAAATTTTGTTCTGGGCTCTAGAACACAATTCTGACACAGTTCTATAGAAGGTACGGGGGTCGTCCACCCTACTCCTCTTAGTTTCTGCTTGTTTTGAGTTTAACTTGATAATTTATTGTAATTTCTGCTCGTTTTGGGTTTCATTTATTTATGAAGCCCAAAAAAGAGAATGATTTAAGTTAGTTTTACGCTTGAAAAATTATTTGAATGTATTATTGCTGTTATTCGGTGTAATTTTACCTTTTAATTTTCTTTAGAAAACTTTTGCTTGAAAAGTTTTTTTTTATTAAATTGATACACGTCAAAGACGCCTTTGCTACATTCTTGGAAGCGTGTTGGCCAAAATGCTCCCCGTTTTAACTCTCTCAAATAGATGATTTCTCAACGCTTAAAAGGGTTGAGATGTATATCTGAACAACTATGACTGATGAGCAACTGAGTAATTTATTTGTCATAGTATCCAAGCCGTAAAAAGCCAAAGAATTGACGACAATACTGCCATCGACAAGTCTGCTGCCATAAAAATGAATGTTCTTCACTTACACTTGAGTCGCAGTACAAACCAATTAATGATCTTTTTCAATTTAATGTCTTAATGCATTTGATTTTGACTTACTTGACTTACTTTGACTTATCCCTCTTCCTCAGCAAGGTCGCCAGCGTAGAGGGAACTGGTTGACAGCGCTGTCAGTATTCTCCAAGCAGCCCTGTCCAGGACTAAGGATGGGGAGTCATTCGGGTCGATGTTGGGGTTGAGGAGGCGGCGATTTATTTCATAAGCCCATCTGGTGCGTGGCCTCCCTCGAGGACGTTTCCAGACAATCGAGGGATTGAAGTCCGATATGATCCTTGCAGGGGTAGTTGGTGGGAGGCTCATAAAGTGTCCGTACCATCTTAGAGAACGAGCTTCTACACGGGAGGAGAGGTTCACCAGCTTGAAGGTCCTCAGGATCTCAGTATTGTGGATCTTGTCATACCATTTGAAATCTTCAACTCGACGCAGGTGTATAGTTTGGATGGCATAGACCTTTCTTAGTTGTGTCTGGGTTATCGGCCATGTCTCAAAAGAGTCCATCATGATGCTTGAGACTGTGGCGTTGTAGATACGGGCTTTTGTAAGGCAACTAATTTGCGGTTTGTGGAAGACGCTCTCAGGAGCCGTCCGAATACAGAGTTTGCCTTGGCTGATCTGGCTGAGATTTCGGCATCAAGTGTGCCATTTGATGATATAATTGATCCGAGATAGGTGAACTGCCTTACCACGTCAAGAGCTTGGCCGTTGATCACAACAGTTAAGGGTGACACCGATGCGGTATTTTCTATGGGCATGATCTTCGTTTTCTTCCAGTTGATTTGCATCCCAACTGTAGAGGCAGTGGAGGAGAGCGTCTCGAGTACAGACTTAAGTTGGTCGATATATTTGCTGAGGACGGCTACATCGTCTGCAAAGTCAACATCAGACAAAGTCCTCCCGGCATAACTTATGCCAAAAGGGTGGACACGGTGTTTCTCGTTCAAAATGTGGTCAATGATGCAGTTAAACCTCACAGGTACAGCAGGCCATCCTTGCCACCATTTTTTATGGGGAAGGAAGAAGAAAGCTTCCCGTTAACAAGGATGGCGCTTTCTGTGCTGCGGTAGAGTTCTTTAAAGAGGCTGACTATCTTTGTTGGTAGGCCCGCAGCCTTCAGGATTAGCCAAAGGGACTGCCTGTCAACAGTGTCAAAGGCAGAACGATAGTCAATGAAAGCTATGTAAGCTTTCTTGTTGAATTCCAGTATCTTCTCAACGATTTTTCTGACAGTATGAATCTGTTCAGCTGTCGATCTTCCTGGCATGAATCCGGCTTGTTGGGGGCGGCGCAAAGCATGTAAGAAACTTATTGCAAGTTTCAACAGGAGCATTGCAAACAGCTTTCCAGGAGCAGAGAGTAGGGTGATACCACGGTAGTTGCTGCAATCTGTCTTGCTGCCCTTTCACTTAAACACTGGCACGATGATTCCTTTCTTCCAGTCTGACGGTATAGCTTCAGTGAGCCAGATTATGCTGAACACTATCTACAGCCAAAGTATCATTGCAGGGGCCCCCGTAGTAAGTAGCTCTGAAGCGATGCCACAGGAGCCAGCTGCTTTATTGTTTTTAGTTTCCTCACTGCCGATTTAATCTTCTCAGGAGAAAATTCGGCGCCGTCGGGAGCAGGGGTAGCTTCTGCAGCTGCGGCAATAAGCACTGAGTCAATGCAGTAGGGCGTATTTGAGTTTAGCAGCTTATTAAAGTGTTTCTCCCAGAGATCAACATAATGAGACTGATTGTACATAGTTTCTCCATTCGCTGCTTTCAGGCGTTTGAATGCCAACACGAGTTAACCAGTCAGCTTACGCAGGATCTTGAAAGTTACACCTATGTGTTCCTTTTTGGTAGCATACTCGAGCTCAGCAGCTTTGCCAGCACTAAGGTCTTTCTTGTTCTTATGGAGCAAGAAGTTGCGTAGTTTGTTGAGCTGTCTGTAGAGGGTCATATCTCCTCGTAATCTCGCTCGCCGTCTCTGCTCAATTATTTAAAACGTCTAGCTGCTAATCCACTGTTTCTTCGTTTACGGATTTGAGTCCATAGGTTCGATAGCTGCTCTGAGAACATTGTCTTTGAAAGTGGTCCATGCTGACTCGCTATCTGAACACAGCTGGAGAGCCTCGAAGCGGTTTGAGACTTCTACCATATACCGCTCATGAACCGAGGGATCCTGCTTCAGTCCAGCGGTGTCTATCTTCTAGGTGGATGAGGAGTTACTCTTATTGGCGCTCAGCTGGAGTTTTATCCTTGCAGAGACGAGACGATGGTTGGCATTGTCGATCTCGGCGTCTCTGTATGAGTGGCAGTTCTGGACAGACGAAAGCCAGCGTCATCGAACAATGATGTAGTTAAGCATCTTTTTGGTCCTGCCATCATTACTGTACCATGTGTACTTCGCAATATCTTTTTTCACAAACCAAGCATTTGTGACTGCTAGAGCATGGGTGATGCAGCAACTGAGCAGCCGCTCACCATTATCATTCAGAGCGTCAACTGTCACAGGTCCAACAGCAGCATCGTACAGACCAGAGCTGTTAGCCACACCAGCGTCAAAATCTCCTAGGACTAGGAGGTAATCGTGTGGAGGAACGGAGGAGAACTTCGAGGACAGTAGCGCATAGAAGTAGTCCTTATCTTCATCTTGGGCCTCATTTGTCGGTGCATAGCAGGTAAGAACAGTTATCTTCCCGTGCTTGCCGTCAATTCTTGCTCTCAGTAGACGTGATGAGATAGGCGTAATTGACAAAGAGGCTTTCCGAGCGAAACTGTTGAGAACAAGGCCGACTCCCCCTCTTCTTTAGGGTCTACCAGACCAAAGCAGTGTCCGCCCTTCTCCAATATCTTCTTCACCACTTCCCGTTAGGGGAGTTTCTGTTATTCCTGCGATCGTCACACTGTATATTCTTAGTTCTTTTGCTAAAAGAAGCTTAGAACCAGGCTGGTTCAGTGTAAGGGCATTCCAGGTGGTGACATTAATGCCACCTTGGTCAACGATGTTCACAGAGGTACGTCCTTGGGCAGGCATGGATCCAATTAGGATAGTAGGTGGGGCATCCAAGAATGTATATCCATTTCCTATCGGAGAAGGTTAGTTACTGATGAGTGGTGCGAGCCCCCCCGTCCCGCTATTCAATTCGGATACCAATGTTGAGCTGTTTCGCCAGAGTCACGACACGTGTTTTATGAAAACAAATTTCCGACAGGGTAGCATTTTTCGGAAGAACTCAAGTCCCTCCATATGATTTTGGGAATTCCTATTTGCGATATATGTCTAATTATTTATAACACACAAGTTTCCTATTGCTCAATTTGGCTTACCTATCCGATTTCAAGGATTTTCCTTATTTCACGCCACTTTAGGATGGCTATTAGGACAAAGAGTTTGACTCTCCCCTCCCCCAGCATTTTTCTGAATCATTTCACTGACAGGGAATGGTAGCATTCCTTACGTTTAACAGAGCCTTGGATAAAACAGTTCTACTACTACTACTAACAACTCTTCGCAGCACCAAGCCGCCTGAGGCCAACACAGCTACGCACGCTCCTTCTCCACCCCAATCTATTCAAAGCCTCCCTTTTTACACCCGCCCACGAAGTTCCCATTTCCTTTAAATCTTTCTTTATGACGTCCTCCCACCCCAGACGAGGCCGACCTGCTTTCTATTTAGCCCTAGATGGCTGACCAAAAAGAAAAATCTTCGGCAATCTGTAATCCTTCATCCGAACAACGTGTCCTAGCCACCTCAACCTTTCTTCCGTTATAGCCCTAGAGAGCGGTATTGAACCACATTTTTCGTACAGCCTATTGTTTGAAATACAGTCAGTCAGCCGGGTACCCAGAATAATCCTTAAGCAATTTCTCTGGAAAACATCTAGCAAATCTTCATCCGCTTTTTGGAGCGTCCATGCTTCAGAGCCATATTTGACCACTGTCATCACTATAGCTTCTAATATTCTAATCTTGGTTTGCAGACTTACCTTCCAATTCTCCAAAACTTTTTTCAACTGTGAAAAAACACCCTGAACCTTGGCTGTTATTTTTTTATCATCTTCACTGCTCCCACCATCTTTACTAATAATACTACCAAGGTAAGTGAAGCTGCCCACCTGATCAATCTTTTCATTACCCAGCGTCACTATTTCATCTTCACTTATTCCTAGCTTTAGTGACTTAGTCTTCCTAACATTAATTTTCAAACCAATTCTAGCACCCTGAACTCGCAAAACCTCTAAAACTTCATTCATTTTGCTCACACTTTCATCTAGGATGCTTAAATCATCAGCATAATCCAAGTCCAGGAGACTTTTTCCTCCCCATTTGATAAAAAAAAAGTGGTAAGTAAAGATTGACCCGTGCCAATAGAAACCAAAGCTCTAAAAACTGAGGTTTTAATTGCTATGTATGCAGCAACAATATATTTAGTTTATACTGTTTCTTAATTTGAAAAATGTGTTAATCTTAAAGCTACTTCTCAAAATCTATTAGCATTTGACGCCTAGCAGAATCTTAGAAAAAGGGTTAAACTCCCCCAAAACGGGGCGTCGTCTTAATGCAAATCGTATAACAGAATTCAACATGCACGAGAACGCTAAAGACACTATCTACAAAAAATAAAACTTCTTTTTTTCTAGAGAAGCATGGTCACTTGTGTTGTTTTTCCCAGGAGTGATTGTTTTGAAGGGGATTTATTCAAAACAAAATTGGATATCCACTGTTCTGACTAAGTAACAAAAGAGATTACACCCAGAAACCGGTAATTTCTTCTGTAACCAGCGATTTTGGCTTGAACAGGGCCTAAATGCTATCCACCAAAAATTCTAAGAACTATCGAAAGGGTATTTATGCAGTCCCCGGTATTAGAGGCCATACTGGCGAAAGGTGTACCATTCTTTCCTAAATATTTATGCAGTCCATAAAAAATGTACAGTGAATATTCACCGTTTATCCAAACTATAATTTTTATAGAAAGCTTTAAGAAATGAATAAAAGAAAGGCAGAAGAAAGCTTTGAGGACCGTGAAGATCATTTGTTCGAAAGATTGTAAACACAAGACAACAAGTAATTTTAGAAGAAACATGTGTAATAGAATGTTTGCAATAGGAGTTCGAAGAATTTAGAAAAACTCAGCTTTTCTGAATTAAGATATTTAGAAATTCTTTTTTTTTCCACGATAGCATTCTTCTTTTCAATGCTACTAAAACCAGCTATGTATAGTCGCATCATATTTTTGTTTTCAGTCAAAAATGAGTACAACCAACATTGAAGACCAAAAGAGCCCTGGATACGGGACAAAGGAAGATTCTGTTTCTTTGCATTCCTCGTCATCGGGGGGAGAGAGAAGCGGAGAAGCAAGTTTTGGCCCACAACTGCTAGCAGCTGGTGCAGGTTCGTTTGCTCTAACTATTCAATTTAGCAGAAAATACAAAATTTACTGAAAAAAAAGAAAAAGAGAGTGTGATCTAACATTTAAGCTGAAAAAATAATCCCCTGGCGATATTATAGTCATACTTTAGGATAGAATAAAAGTTACGCATAATTAGAGCACTGATTGTGTGTCCTGTTATTGTAACTTATGCAATTGAACACGGTTCAACTTTCAAGCATTAAGTTTATGATTGAACTATCACATAGATGATATAAAGCATAGTTTTTTATATTAAAAAAGTTGGAAGCTTGGAACAGCAGTTTTATGGACGCTGAAAGGAGGAGGGGGTGGTATATATAAAACAGGAAAATGAGGAATATTGCAGTCGGGAGAAAGCTTCCGATAGCCCTTGCCCCCCCCCCCCTTGGAAATTTATTAATGATACTGATGAGCAGTTTTCCCTCTGTAAGATAAATTTAACTAAATATACTAAAAGATAATATTAATTAGCAGTTAGTTAGGAAAAAATTAGTTTTGATGCAAGCATTTTATCTTCCCATTTAAATTTTATAATTTTGCAGTACAAGTACGACGTAAAATCAAGCAAAAACTCAAAAATTCCTAAATCTTGGCCTTTTCATGGATATATGTGACTATGGTGTGGCTCGGACGGAATTGTCCTCTTGAATGAACTCATTGGCTTGTAGCACAAAATAATGACTACAAAAAATGTATAATGCGACCAAATTTGTTTTTTATAAAAAAGAAAAAAAAATATACGCATTTACATACAAGACTCTTCATATGCGTTAAATTTATGGAAAAAGAAAGGAAAGGTACAAAAATCGAGCTGACATTCACTGAAAGAGTAAAATAAACTTTCCCTTAGTTAAATATTCTTAAATTACCGTAAATAAAAATATAGACTTATCCAACAATGTCACCTTTTAGAGAGAATTACTTTTTGTCATAAGTAGTACTAGGCATAGTAGTTATGGAAAGTTTTGGATATCTCGCGATTGCAGCCTCTTTTTTTACTATTTTTAGTTGTCTTAGAAGTTTTTTTTATTTATTTTGTGGGATAGCGGGGCGTTAGGAATACATAATAGGAGGCACAAGAAATTTTTGTAGTTTTTTCCAGAAGAAGGATCATGGACGAATGTTTATTTGTTGTTGTTTTGTTGGTGTTTTTTTTTTTTGTCCCAAATGGGATTTTATCAAACCAGTGGTCGTAGAAGGTCGGAAAAGAGCTCATTTGAACGAAAATCAAAAGTTCTAGCGTCCCTTTTAAGTGAGTAAGAACATTCGAGGGCAACTTGCGCTTTTCCTACACTCAACTTTTCCTCAGAGACATCTGATCAAAATTCTAAGATAGCCATTCGATTCAGCATAGTTGTAAAGTCCAATAACTATTCCCTTGGCTATGACGTGACCCTCGATATTTCCTAAGGAAAGGGTTGTAAGTTTAGAAATTTGCCCATATTGATCATATGTCGTGTTGGTTATTAGAAAATACAGTGAAATATCCTGGGAGGTAAATTTCAACTAGGTGGGGGGAGATTATTCGCGGGAAGAATGTTCCGTGGAGATAACGGTTTCTGGGGAATTTTCCAGGAAAATTTTACACGGGGGATGGGAAAAAAAAAGAATTTCCTGGCTTGATTTGAAAAACGGTCAGAAATTTAAATTCAAAAAAAAAATTTTTTTCAACAGAAAGTAAGGAGCTGTTTTAAAACTTAAAATGAATAAAAACTATTGTGCACAAGAGGAGGACAGTTCTTTCCTCACTCCTTGCTCTCTTTGCTAAACTTTGACTTTATGTCCTTATCAGAGGCAACACTATAGTGTTGCCTATAGTAAAGGTCATGCGGCTCCAATGTTTATTATTCATTCATTTATTTATAATTATTTTTCCCCAGAGGTACTTCACATGGAAGGGGACATCGCATTAACTTCGGAGGGGGCTTATTCGATTGGGAATCGGGAGTTCTAGTGCCCTTTTTAACAGTCAAAAATGATCTAAGGGCAACTAGCCCCAAATACATCCAATAAGGATTTTGAGATAGCTATTTTGTTTAAAATAGTTCAAAGATCATATAACGAAAACTCCGGTGGCGACACATCTCCCCAGGGCCCGGGGGCAGACGTTGTAAGTTATGTCATGGGGGAAATATGGTTCTTATTGAAAGGATGCTTGTTTAAACTTCAGAGAGAGCTCATTTGATTGGAAATTGGAAGTTCTAGTTCGCTTTTAAGAGTTAAAAGAGTTCGGAGGGCAACTAACTCCCCGCCCCCACACGCCTTCTTTTCCTTAAATGCATCAGATAAAAAATAGTCTGATGCATCAGATAAAAAATAGTCATTTTGTTAAAAATAGTTCAAAGGTCAGATAACAAAACTCTGATGACGAAACAACTGCCCAGGGCAATAGGGACGTTCGCATAAGCTTCAGAGAGGGCTGATTTGATTGGAAATTGAAAGTTCTATTTCACTTTTTAAGAGTCAAAAGTGATCAAAGGGCTACTAGCACCCCCTCCCACCCCCTCCCCTCCCCAAATACATCAGATAAAAATTTTGAGGTTGCCATTTTGTTACAAACAGTTCAAAAATTATATAACAGAAACTCTGGGGTCGAAACAACCCCCCAGGGCCCAGGGACAGGCGTTGTAAGTTATGTCGTGAGGCAACTATGTTTCTTATAGAAACAATGCTCGTATAAACTTCAGAGAGGGCTCTTTTG
This sequence comes from Artemia sp. Qi Xiang Cuo, assembly GCF_049724085.1. Classification (NCBI taxonomy): domain Eukaryota; kingdom Metazoa; phylum Arthropoda; class Branchiopoda; order Anostraca; family Artemiidae; genus Artemia; species Artemia sp. Qi Xiang Cuo. The sequence continues at coordinate 21,048,110 of NC_142804.1, forward strand.
ATTGGAAATAAAAATTAATAGTTCGCTTTTTCAGAGTCAAAAGAGATCAGAAGACAACTACCCCCCCCCCCCTGTCCCCCACCCTCTTTTCCAAAATGTATCAGATAAAAATTTTGAGATAGACATTTTGTTAAAAATAGTTAAAATATCATATAAGAAAAACGCCAGTATCGACCCAACCTCCCAGGACCTGGGGCCAAATATGGTTATTATAGAAGGGATATTCGTGTAAAGTACAGAGAAGACTTATTTAATTCGAAACGAAAGGTCCTAGTTAACTCTTCCAAAATAAAAGTTTTCGGCCGGCAACTACCCCCCCCCTGCGCCCCTTTTCCCCCAATACCTCAAATAGCATTTTGAGATATCCATTTTGTTAAAATAGTTCAAAGATCATATAATAAGAACTCCGATGTCAACACAACCAGCTAGGGCCCGGGGGCGGGCGTTGGAAGTTATGCCCTGGGGCCATATAAGGTTATTATGGAAGGGATGCTCGTATTAACTTCAGAGAAAGCTCATTTGATTGGCAATTGAAAGTTTTAGTTCACTTTTAAGAGTCAAAGGTGATTAGAGGGTAACTAGCCCCCCCCCACACGCCCTCTTTTCCCCAAATTTATCAGATAAAAATTTTGAGATATAAATTTTGTTAAAAATAGTTCAAAGGTCAGATAACAAAACTCCGATGACGATACAACTGCCCACGGCCCTGGGGCAGACGCTGTAAGTTATGCCATAGGGGCATATAATACTCTTGTGGAAGGGATGCTCGTATGAACTTCAGAGTGGGTTCATTTGATTGGAAATTGAAAGTTTTATTTCACTTTTTAAGAGTCTGCGGTCGACACAACCCCCCAGGGCCCAGGGGAAGGCGTTGTAAGTTATGCCTTGGGGGCAACTATGGTTCTTATAGAAGGAATGCTCCTATTAACTTCAGAGATGGCTCATTTGATTGAAAACTAAAAGTTCTAGTTCACAATTTCAGAGGCAAAAGAGATCAGAGGGCAACTAACCCCCCACCCCCCCTCCCCCTGTCACGCCCTCTTTTCCTAAAAAACAATAGGCAAATATTTTTAGATAGACATTTTGTTAAAAATAGCACAAATATCATATAAGAAAAACGCCATGATCGACACAACCTCCCAGAGCCCGGGGTCAAACGTTTTAAGTTATGCCCTGGGGGCAAATATACTTCTTATAGAAGGGATACACGTATAAACTTCAGAGAGGGCTTATTTGATTCGAGATTAAAAGTTTTAGTTCACTTTTTTAGAGTCAAAAGAGATCAGACGGCAACTAGGCCCCCCCCCCTCCATGCTCTTTTTCCAAAATATATCAAATAAGAATTTTGAGATAGCTATTTTGGTAAAAATAGTTCAAAGGTTAAAAAACAAAACTCCAATGTCGACACAACCAACTAGGGCCCGAGGGCAGGCGCTGTAAGTTAGGGGGGTATATAAGGTTCTTACAGAAGGGATGCTTTTATAAACTTCAAAGTGGGCTTATTTGATTGGGAATTGTAAGTTCTAGTTCACTTTTTAAGAGTCAAAAGTGATCAGAGGCCAGATAGCCCCCCCCTTTTACTCCCCAAATACATCAGATGAAAATTTTGAGATATACATTAAGAAAACAACCCCCCCCCCAAGGCCCGGGGACAGGCGTTGTAAGTTATACCCTGGGGGCATATATGGTTCTTATAGAAAGGATACTCGTATAAACTTCAGAGACGGATACTGTTTGTGAATGGTTATCTTTTGTGTATAGTTATTTTAGTTTTTTAAATTAATTTTTTTTTCTTTTACTAAGTTTTTGACAATAGAAAACTAAAGGTCATAAAGGTAATAATGTTTCGATGTGTTATTGTTTTTTTGGTTGTGCAATAAGATTAGTGAAACAGGGCCACCACGGAAAGGTTGTGCACAGCAAAACCCACTCACTCATTAGTAGTAAACCCCCCCCATTGTGCCTTTTCCCACAAATCTATCCTATCAAAATTTTGAAATGGCCATTTTGTTCAAAATAGTCCAAAATTCAATTACTATAACTTAGGGGTGGAGAAATCTTCCATAGCCCCCGGGGCGAGGACTGTAACTTATGTAAGTTGCCTATTATTAGAATATAAGGTTTTTGTGGAAGGGGTGGTCGTATTAATTTTGGAGGGGGCTCATTTCATCGGATATTGAAACTTCTAGTTCTTTTTTAAGAGTCAAAAGTGATCAATGGGGGTAACTAGCCCACGTCCCACTTTTTCATAGGGCATCCGGTCAAAAATTTGAGATTGCTATTTTGTTCAGAAAACTTGGGGCTGAACCCCCCGGCCCCAACCCTGGGGAAATGGCTCTGAGTTACGGAACTTGATTATTGTTGCTTTGACACTTTGTTTACTTTAATACTTGGATTTAGCGATTTACGTGGCAACTTCGATTTACAGTGCAAGGGGCTGTAAGTTATGCAGTTATGCTTATTGTTACTTTGATATCTTGTTCACTTTGATGCTATCTTTACTTTGTTATTTTTTTAATTTGATATTGTATCTTTGACAGTAGTTTGATAGTAGTACTTTGATGAACATTTGATGTTGAAAAAAAATCTGACTTTGAAATAAGGAATTTTTAAAAACTTGAAACTTTTTGCAGTCAAAAACGAACAAAATTAATTTAAAAAAAGTTTCCGATAAAGAGGCTTTTCAAAGAAAAGTAAAGGCCATTTTAAACTTAAGATCAGGAAATACAAATACCTGATAAAATTCAAACTCAAAATGACCAGAAATTACTATTAAAGAATAAATGAAACCCAAAATGAAAAGAAATTAAATAAACAATCATAACAAAAAAAAACCATACAAATAATAATACAAATGAATAAATGAATGTTGAAGTAGAGAGCTATCTTATACTCCGGTACCCACACCATATATGGGCATAGAATACTGACAGTACACCAAATAAGGGCATAGCCTCCCTAGGGAGAACACGTGGTTAATGGGGTCAATGACCTCTTTTTCCAAGGTCTATTTATTTGATGTTTCTATGTGTAATAGCTCCGGTGTGAAGGTTGCACATGCGCAATGAATTCTAACGGGAACAATGTTATTGATCTAGGACTCGAGGGGGAAGTGAATTTCCGAGAACTTGATTGCGTAATCAAAGTGTGTCAACAACAACAACATCGACCTTGACATTCACCGAGAGCGTGCACTTACAACACCGGTACGAACCACGTGGTTTATGGTCCATATATGGGCATAGAATACTGACGGGGCACCAAATATGGGCATGGACTCATTAGGGAGAACACGTGGTTAATGGGGCCAATGACCTAAATTTCACAACAACAACATCGACATTGACATTCGCTGAGAGCGTGCACTTACAACAACAAAAACCCGGAATTTGGAA
>NC_142804.1:21052004-21067004 GCF_049724085.1 Artemia sp. Qi Xiang Cuo
GTGTGTGTGTGTGTGTGTGTAAGTTTTGTGTGTGTGTAAGTTTTGGCGTGTGTGTGTGAGTTTTCGTGTGTGTGTGTGTGTGTATAGTTTGTTTGTGTGTGTGTGTGTGTGTAAGTTTTTGTGTGCATGTAAGTTTTTGTGTGCATGTAAGTTTTAGTGTGCATGTGTAAGTTTTTTTTTTTGTGTGTGTGTGTAAGTTTTTGTGTGTTTGTGTGTAAGTTTTGGCGTGTGTGTGTAAGTTTTTGTGCGTGTGTGTGTAAGTTTTCATGTGTGTGTGTGTGTAAGTTTGTTTGTGTGTTTGTTATTGTGTGCGCGTGTGTGTTATTTTTTGTGTGTGTGTAAGATTTTGTGTAGGTGTAAGTTTTTTTGTGAATGTAAGTTTTTGATTGTGGTTCTAAGTTTTTGTGTGTGTGTGTGTAAGTTTTTGTGTTTCTAAGCTTTTGTGTGTGTATGTAAGTTTTTTTTGTGTGTGTGTAAGTTTGTGTGTGTGTGTGTGTGTTAGTGTAATATTATTTGTGTGTCAGTTTTTTTTTTGTGTGTGTATAAGTTTGTGTGTGTAAGTGTGTGTGTGTGTGTCAGGTTGTGTGTTGGCTTATGTGGTGGCGTGAGTTGTTATTTGTTCGTGTGTGTGTGTGTAAGTTTTGTGTGTGTGTGTGTGTGTGTGTAAGTTTTTGTGTGTGTGTGTGTGTGTGAGTTTTTTTTGTTTTAATGTTAAATTTGGTTTTGAGGTTTGTTTGTGTTTGTGGAATTTTTGTGTGTGTGTCAGTTTTGGCGTGTGTGTGTGAGTTTTCGCGTGTGTGTGTGTGTGTAAGTTTTGTGTGTCTGTGTGTGTAAGTTTTTGTGTGCATGTGTGCCGGTGGCCCTTTGGGAGCTTGGGGGGCCTTTGAGGACCGGGGGCTTCGTTCGGGGTTGGGGTAGGAGGATTGGAACCCTTTGGGGTTGGGTTCGAGGACCTCACAACACTGTTCAAATGAAACTTGTGTATTATAACGACCACAGAGTTTCACCATTAAATTCTCTTCTAAAATCTCTTCAAAAATCATCTTTTAAAATGTCTCTAACTGTTTCGCCGAAATAGTTCCATAACCTGTCTAAAACAGTTTCCCCAAATAATCCCTAAACGTAATTCAGCGTGTTCCTTTTGTTTTTGGCATCTCTGCGCTAATGCATTTCAAATTAATAAGAAACCTGATTCCCGCGCTAAAACAATTCATCGCTAAGATGTTTCTTGGAGAATTGTTTCCATGGCCATTGGCTATTAATATCATTTGGAGTTCAACCGAAACAGTTGTTTCCGAGGCAAAGACATTAATGACTTGGATCTATTCCTGAAGAATCGTTTCTAGGCGAAAATTTTTAAAGTCTGACAGATGATGTCATTGGTTGATTGATCTGTCAAGAAAGGGGAATTAATTTGTTGTTTCTAAGGGGAATTATTGATTCACAATAGGTGAATTGAGGTCGACAGCACAGGTGTTTGACATTCGCTGAGAGCGTGCACTTACAACAACAACAACATCGACCTTGGAAATTTAGGTCATTGACCCCATTAACCACGTGTTCTCCCTAATGACTCTATGCCCATATATGGTGCCCCGTCACGACTGACATTACCACGTGTTCTCCCTAGGGACTCTATGCCCATATTTGGTGCCCCGTCACGATCAATAGGGGCCATTCTACTGAAACTGTTTACTTTCATAGGAGTTTTTTGTTAAATAGAAACTAGGGATAAATTCTCTTTTCATTTTCTTCAATATTAAGTACAGTAGGAGTTATATTAAAACCTGTATGCGTAGTTTTTTCGTAGATCCAAAAGTGATCTTGCATAAAAGGGTAGTTGGACTATATGACTTAATATACTTTTGACTAAGGAGACTAAGAGGCTGATAAAAGATGTAAATAAAGTCCGTATAAAAAGAAAACAAGCTGCAATACCATTTAGCATTGCCCCGTGAAATCATTAAATTATTTATGAGCCTTTAATAGAGCTATTGATTTTACTTGTATATTTTATATAATTTGTTTTGTCTTACAGTAGACCACAGAAAAAAAAGTTGTTTGCCAGTAGGGCAAAATACCTATTATTTGTCTACACTTTCAAAACCATCTAATATTTCGCCAACTGATCTATTTTCTGCTGATAATATCTGTTTTGTTGATAATAAACATGAAACAGATCAAAAGCAAAATAATTGCCCGAATTCTAAAAATTTCTAGTTTGTTGCAGCCAAACTTATGCTTCATATCAATGTTTTCATAGATTAAATCTAGGCTAATTTGGAAGTTTTTTATTCCATTGAATAACACCGTTCTCTCAATAGCGCAAGTAGTTACAAAATCCTAAGAAACATAAACAGAAGTGATGTAGCCTCTCTCTTATTTGTTTTCCATACTCTTTGTGCCAAAATTAAATTATTTGATATACAAGTTTTAAAAAAATTTAACCATAGGATTTTTAAATCCATAACAGTGATTTTTAGTAACATTTTCTCTAAATCATAAATTTAAAATTAATAAGGACACCTTTCTTCTTGAATGATCAGCATTGTTTTCAATTAAGTTTTTTAGTCATTTATGATAAGTATATCGCTTTGTTTTTATCAGGACACCTATCCACAGGAAAAGTAAGTTTTGTGGATAGGTGTCCACATATCTGAAAAAATACATTTTTTTGTATAAAGAGTTTTCTTTCTTTTTAGCAATTTAGGAAAAGTTTCAAGCAATAGGCAGCTTATATTTAAATAGCTTTCTTAGATAAAACCAATTCCTTTATTTCTTTAAGTGCGAAGATTATATTTCATATTTTAAGTTTGATGCCAAAATTTACATGATGACATCACCTGTACAAGTTTTAAATTATTGTTTTGGATGCAATTTTATTATCCCAACTTCCCATTTGGGTATGTTAGCTTGGAGCCTGGATTTGATTAAGATGCCTGAGTGAAAAAGCAAGATTCAAGATTTTCTAGGGCATGGGGTAGATATTAGACAAAAACAAAGGGTTTACTTGAGAAGAATTTTATAACTAAAATATTTATAGTTCTATTCACTGGCTTAAGATTTATTTTTGTGGCATGTATTCTAAGGATTTTACACAATTTCTAGGCGTATATAAAAAAAGGGTAAAAAACAGAATATAATACTTGAAGTATAATCTCTATTACGAAATTTTAAGCGAGTAGAATTACTGGAGAATTTTCTAGACAAAATATGTTTTCAAAGAGATTTTTTTATCTGCCTAAGCATGTTAAGTGCAAGAAAATACATACTTTCTGTAGTAGTTATTACTGCCAAAGTTGTTGTAGTTTCCAATCCTCTTGTTGTTGTTCTTCTTGTTGTTGTAGACACAGAAGGTGCAATAATCTGAGTAACTAAAAGATTCAATTAAAATCAGATGATATTACAAACAATTTGAAGAACATGAAAAGTACTGAACTATAAATAGAAAACACAAAGAGAAATAATGTTATAGTAGGCAAAAATTCACTTTGTCTTATTATCTTACTTCTGCCAAAAGGCAAGGCTTGCGCCCACGTAATTTAAACGGCATAATATCGATAAATGTCCAAAATGAGAAGAACAGAAACTTATTTGCTGTCATTTGTGTCACAGAGGCCTAATTTGTGCCATTTCAACCCATTTCAAGGTGGATACACATTAAATTCTTAAAATTAGCACGAGATATTAGGCTATAGGCACATTCATTTTAGGACACGCTTGCTTAATTCTTTTAACTGGCTTTAATAATTAATAACGCCTTACAACCTCCTATTTTGAACGGCAAGAAGCACAGGAAATTGAAATTAGAGGTATGAATCATATCCATGCATCGCATAGACAAAATGTGTTCCCTTTCAACTCCTTAAGTTGATTGTATTTTAATTTCTCAAAATCTACATGAAATTTTAGAATATAGGCACATTTATTTTGGAATTTCATTCGCTTTACCTTATTAGCTGGCTCTTGTCAACAGATACAACTTGCAACCACCTATTTTGATCGGGAATAGGCTTAGAAAATTCAAAATCAGAGACATAAATCCTTTTAGTGTTGCCAGATAGGCTATATTTGTTCCTTTTCAATATTCTTTGAGGTGGTTGCACTTTGAATTCCTAAGGTCAAAATGTTTTTATTGAGTGACATTTTCAAAATTTGTACCTTGGTCATATTTAGGCTCGGAAACAGGTACCATAGATCAGGTTAATCTTGAACGCTAGGGATAACTTTGAACAAAGTCAGTAATGAACAATGAGCGCTCTCTGTCGTACAGCCGTGTAATTACTCGATTTCATTTGTTACTAGATTATTGAAGGATGAAATCTTTATGTTGGTAATTCTTGAAATTTGGTCAACACAAAATCATAGCTCTTTATTCGCAAGAGAATTTGAGCTGTCCAAAATTGTAAAAAAGTTCTAAAATTAAGTTACCCTTTTTACTTAGATAAACTAAACTAGGTCTTTCAATCTGACATTCTTCTATAGTTAAGGAGCCGAATAATTATGTTTTCAGGCCAGATAAATTTCTTTTTCCAGATATTCTATATGGCAGTACTGTTCAATGTTCATAATTTCAGCGCAGAACGACGTATTCCCCAAACACCAAAAATAATTTTGAGTAAATACTAGTTTAAAGAAAAATATCGCAAGACAATTTCGATTGTTCACAATTTTTAGTTCAAAGTTACCCCGTTCTACAGGACCATGGATGCAGTTTTGCTTTTAAGGCTGTTCTATCTCGTACCATCCAGCTGGTGACGGTGGATTATTTTGCAGGAATACTATGAGTAACACATTTTTTCTAACTCTTTTGTTTTGTAACTTTAATAATAATTCTCTAAAAAAAAATAAAAATAGTTTTCCGTCCGTCCATCTAATTAAGAACACTATTATGAATATGTGTCCGCATCCTGTAGTATCTATATTTGTATCTATAGCTCTATGGTAATTGATACCATTGTAAAATTAACTTATATTTTTAAATTGCTTGAACTTAGATAATTTTGTGACACTTGAGTTGATCAAAACTGAAATTGTCTTATCTGAAGTGTTTACGCCGACTTACAAGAACGATTAAGTATTAACTTCATCAATTTTCTTCATTTTGTTTTCAGGATTATTCTTTATGCCTTCTATTTTCTTGTGAAATCTAGCAAATGGCGGAAGTGTTTTAAGTGCTAATTTACTTGAGTATAGCTTGTAGCAACACACACTCAATCCAATGAAATTCATCATTATTTTATTGTCCATTTCTTAGAATAGGATTCAGTGGCCTCTCAGAAAAATTAGACAAGGTTCTCTTCGAAATGTTCTTATGAAAAAAAAAATTAAAAAGGGTAGAAAAACTATCAAAAATTGTCAATTATCTTCATTCAGGATTTTTCAGACAACGTCACCCGAGTAAAAGTAGATTTTTGTTCACTATATTGAACTTTCCCTGGAAAAGAACCAAATCAAATACGCCATATTTTTCTTTTGAGCCTTAAAAAGTGCAAATAATGACTGAAAATGCTAGAAAAAGTCAAAATTCACTGGCGACTTAAATAAACTTAAAACTTAAAAAAGTCTTAAAACCTAAAACCTAAAAAAGCCTAAAAGTACTTAAAACCTAAAAAAGCCTCAATGAATACACAGCATTAGTCTAAATAGCATAAGCCTTTATTCTTTAAGGTCCTGTTACTTACCACTAATGAAACTAGGATCTACCAAAGCACTGAAACTTATTCCCGGGATAGTTGCCTCGCCATCGTTTTGCTGAGATTTATCAAGCAGTGAAATAATGTCCTTTTCTGTAAAATCCTTATCCGCAGTTATGATGAAGTTCAAAGAAACTTCGGAATCAATAACTCTTCTTTTACTGGTACCAGCTTCAAATCCTACTACCGAGCTACTAAAACCAGGAAATATTGCTTTCAACTGAAAGAGAGAAAAAAGCTTGTACAAAACGGTTAAAATTCAGCAGGCCAATTGAACTTTAAATAAAGTCTAAAATATTCAAATGAGGGCCTTGTAGTTGTTCTGCAATAGCCTGTTAGATATGGTCAACCTTTGTGAAAATACAATAAAATGAATATAACGTATTCGTGACTTTTCCTCTGTAGGAAAATTAGAAATTACACATTCTTGGGATATAGCTCCATACCTACAAATAGAATTATAACACATGGTTGAATTCATGGAAAATATTTATAAATGTAATATCTCCCCTTTGTTAGGAATTGATTTAAAAAAGAAATCCACAAAATAAGATTTTCAAACAAATGTATAGGGCTGCCGTACATGAGCCTAAATATGAGAAAAAATAAAGTCAAATAATATTTCCAGTGTAAAGCCACCATAAATCATCATCAATAGATAAAAAATAAACAACCACAAAGAGGAGTACACCCCGTGCCTTCTAAAGATTAAATAAAAAAAACAAATTAACTAAAAGTAAGAAATGGCGTTAAAACTTAAAACGAACAGAAATTATTCTGTATTTTAAAGGGGCTGCTCCCTCCTCAACGCCTCGCTCTTTACTCTAAAGTTTTTCATTGTTTAAAAAAAAATATAGTTGTGAGAAAGTCAAACTTTAGCCTAAAGAGTGAGGCGTTGAGGAGGGGACAGCCCATAGGTAGGACAAAACTTGATGAAACTTATATATTTGAAATCAGCATTAAAATCTGATTCTTTTGATGTATCCATTGATATTCAAATTCCGTTTTCTACAGTTTCGGTTACCATTGAGCCGGGTCGCTCCTTACTTACAGTTCGTTACCACGAACTGTTTGAACCAGAACATTATTTTCACTTCACTGAAAACAATCTTAACTTCGATTCTTATGATATTATTTCTCAAAACATTAAAAAAAATCAAATAACATCACCATAACCATGATTGCTGAAAAAACAACTGATTGTGGATCGACTTGTTAATATATATACTAATATTCATTTCTGAAAGTCTTTAAAATTTTTTATTTATAACAAAACGGTTAAAATATGTTCTGTTTTCATTAAAGTAAAAATTATGTCCTGATTTTTGAAAAGCACAGGGGGGGGGGGGGGTAGCCATAATCCTCTATCATGGTAGTTTTAGCTTGTTTTGAGTTTGACTTGGGTGCTTATTGTAATTAAATTAAAAAAATAATTCCTCAACGCAAGTATTTCAATGAAAAGTAAAGAGCTCCATTAAGTCAAAAATGAGCAAAAATAAAGTCATATAATCTAAAGAGGGTAAAACAGCTATAAATCCCTATCAATAAATAATTAGAACTCAAAACCAATAGAAATAACAATAAATATTAGAGTCAAACTCAAAACGAGCAAAAATTGACATGAATGGGGCTGATAACGCCCATGGATTCTCAAGACCAAAAAATAATTTCTACTTTACTGAAATAAAAACAAAATGAATGACCGTGGATTGTCAGTTTGATTTGCATATACTGATATTTACTCCTTAAAGTTTTAATAATTTTTATTTCTTAAAGTAAAAAAGTGAAAAAATTTAAAGTGTATTTTGTAAAAACAATATTCTATATCATTTCAGTTTTTTTCTATAAAAATACCTAGCTTAGATTGCTATTTGTATACTGGAGGAAGTTTTTCAACAAATTTTAATCCTGACACAAATAGTATTTTCAGTTTAATTTTAGACCTCAAAAGTTGACCAGAAAAATAAAATTTAATATCATTCCCAAAAGATATCATCAATAATCTTTGACAACCTGGATTCACTAACACTCATTATATTTATATAAATTGTAAGAGCAGAAGTAGTAATAGCTATAGCCCCGAAAGTTTCAACTTAATACCCCCAGTCATTCTTGATATATTGCCGAGGTGTCTTATTGACAATCATAAACACAATGCCTTTTGATTGGCAATTACTGAATTGTGGGGGGAGGGGGGGTTGACATAACTTTTATCTCTAGAGACATAGCTGCTGGACAGACCTTCTATGCTGAAAAAATGGCTATCTCAAAACTTTGACTGGATGTGCTTGGAAAATGAATGGGCTTGGGAGAAGGGCTGCTTGTCATCCAATCTCTTTTAACTCTTAAAAAGAGTACCAGAACTTTTAATTTTGAATCGAATTAGCTTCTTTAAGAGTTTCCATTATATTTATAGCTGCTACAGGGTGGTGCTGCCTATGATATTGCTTATATACCAGTTTGAAAACCTGCATGCATATATTTTTTCATTTATTTGAAACTCTCCCTAAACTTTCCCTAAACGTTTCACCTTAATACCCTTAGTACCATGAGTTGCAGTAACTCTAGTCGTAGTATCAATAGTATACACATAGCTCCTTCTGGCTAATTCAAAATCTGCACCAACTTACCCTTAAAGGTTTAACTTAACAAAGTAAGCGGTTCTTTACATATTGCTTTGTCACCTTTTTCAAAGTCCACATGCTCACAGTTTGTTTTCATTTAGTTCAAAATCTACCTAAATATTCCTTTAAAGCATCACCTTATTACCCTTAGCCTCCGTAGTAGCAATAGTTTTAGTAGCATTGGTAGCAGTAAGCGCATAGCAGGTTTGATTTCCTCAATATGCTATTCGACACACCCTGAAAGTTCCAAGTTATTACCATCAGCCCTTCCTAAAGCATTTCTGATATTTCCTCTCGACAACCTGTGTGGGCATAAAGTGTTCCCATTTAGTTCTATACAGTTTCAATATATCCCATTTTTTGCCTTAATAACCTTAGTTCTAATAGCAGTAGTAGTAGCAGTAGAATAAATAGTAATAGCCTAAGCTTTAATAGTATTAGTAGTACCAGAATTAGTAATAATAGTAAGTAGTATCATGAGTAGAAGCAATAGCATTAAAATGCAAATATTTTCTTTTAAAGTTGACAGTGATCATTTCTTATAAGATGTGATTTCTTTTAAAGATGACAATGGTCAAATATGATCCTGAAGCAAGGATGCTCCGGAAAGCGGATGAATATTTGATACATATTATCCATAGAAGTTGCCTACGGATAGTTTTGGGTACCCGGCTGACTGATCTTATTTCAAATAGTAGGCTGTACAAAATTTGGGGCTAAATACAGCTTTCTAAGGCTATAATGAAAGGAAGTTTGAGATGGCTTGGGCACGTTCTGCGGACGATGGATAACAGTTTTCCAAAGATTGACCTTTTCGGCTACCGTCCATGGCTAAACAGAAAGCAGATTGCCCGCGTTTGAGGTTGGGAGGATGTCATAAAGAAGGATTTAAGGGAAATGGAAACTTCCTGGTAGGCTGTACGAAATTTGGGGCTAAATACAGCTTTCTAAGGCTATAATGACAGGAAGGTTGAGATGGCTTGGGCACGTTCTGCGGACGATGGATAACAGTTTTCCAAAGATTGACCTTTTCGGCTACCGTCCATGGCTAAACGGAAAGCAGATTGCCCGCGTTTGAGGTTGGGAGGATGTCATAAAGAAGGATTTAAGGGAAATGGAAACTTCCTGGTAGGGTATAATGAGGGATGCTTTGAATATATTGGGATGGAGGACGCGCATGCGTAGCTGTGTTGGCCTCAGACAGCTTGATGCTGAACTGAGTTGTTAGAAGTACTTGTTTTTTTTTAAAGAAAAATGAATTTGCTACTGTTTTGTAAAAAATCAAAATTGTATAGCCTACTAAGGGTTATTGAATTAATGACCGGTAAAAGATTATTAAGAACCTTATATATTTGTCTTTTATTTTTTTAAGGCTACTTAAGAACTTTTTCGTTCCTTAGAAACCATTGTGTTTTGGCGTAGGTCTTTAGTTTCCAGCAAAAGGCGACTTTTTCCCAGTCAGAGGCAACGCTATAGCGTTCCCTATAGTATTAAATAAAAAAAAAACAAGTTTTTTAAACTGAAAGTAAGGAGCGACATTAAAACTTAAAACAAACAGAAATTATTCCGTATATGAAAGGGGCTGTCCCTTCCTCAACTCCCCACTCTTTGCGCTAAATTTTGACTCTGTCGTACAACTTTATTTTTAAAACAATAAAAAACTTTAGTGTAAAGAGCGAGGCATTGAGGAGGGGAAAGCCCCTTTCATATGTGGACTAATTTCTGGTTGTTTTAAGCTTTAATGTCGCTCCTTACTTTCAGTTTAAAAAACTTGTTTTTTTTTATTTAATTTCTGATCGTTGTTTAGTTAATGCAGGGGATGTTTCCCCCCTCTTTAAAAAATCGAGTAAATTTTCTCAGGCTCGTAGCCTTTGATGAGTAATACTAAACTTGATAAAATTTATATATTTAGAATCAGCATTATAAACACATTGTTTTGATACATTTATTGACATCAAAATTCCGTTTTTAAAAGTTTCGATTACTATTGAACCGTATCGCTTGTTTTTTATTGTTTTTTTTTATTACGTATATGTTATTAAGCATATGAGGGAGTTTGCCTGTTAGGCAATATCACAAACTTTACGTTAAAATTTAAAAAAAAATTTTGATTAACAAGAAAAGGAAAAACCAATGCCGTTTAATCATACTAGACAGCTCTTTTGAAATCCCTAAAAAAAACAAGTAGAGTAAATAGCGAGGTATTGACTTGGAGGAGAACCCCCTCACATACGTTATAATTTCTGTTCGTTTTAAGTTCTAATATTCCTTCTTACATTTCAGTTGAAAAAACTTGTTTTTTTTATTTAGTTTCTGATCGTTTTTTAAATAATGCTTGGAAATCCGGCGCTCCCTTCATAGAAATGTCCCTTACCCCAAAGAAACATCCTCCACGGAAATATTCTCCAGATTAACCCCCTCGTCTAGCCCCCCCTCCAGAAAAAATCCTTCCTGAAAATGGTTGTATACTTCCCGATAACCAATAAATAATGCTGGCAAGTCTGGCGCCCCCTTCATGGCAATTTCCCTTCCCCCATGAAAACTTCCTTCATGAACAGATCCTCCAAAATAACCACCGAACCACGCTTCCCTCCCACTACCAGAAAAAAAAACACCTGAAAACTTCTGTATACTTCCCAATAACCAATACTATATGTTAACATTGGGTAAAGTTCATGACTTTTAGCCCTCCCTCTGGGAACTTCGTGGGATTAAGTCATCCTAAAAGACATATTTATCCTATTTTCGACCATGCTGAACAAAATGGCTCTCTCAAAATTTTGATTGGGTGACTTTGGGGAAAAAAAAAGCGTGGGAGTGGGCCTAGTTGTCCTCCAATTTTTTCGGTCAATTGAAAAGGGCACTAGGACTTTCAATTTCCGTTCCAATGAGCCCTCCCACGATATTCTAGGACCACTGGGTCGATACGATCACCCCTGGGAAAAAAAAACAAAAAAACAAAAAAACAAACAAACAAATAAACACGCATCAGTGATCTTTCTTCTGGCAAAAAATGCAAAATTCCACATTTTTGTCGATAGGAGCTTGAAACCTCTACAGTAGGGTTCTCTGATACGCTGAATATGATGGTGTGATTTGCATCAGGGTTCTATAACTTTTAAGGGGTCTTTCCCCTTTTTTTGAAAATCAGCCAAATTTTCTCAAGCGCGTAACTTTTGATGGGTAGCACTAAACTTGATGGGTAGTTATATATTTGAAATCAGCATTGAAATCTGATTCTTTCGATATATCTATTGGTATCAAAAACCTGTTTTCTAGAGTTTCGATTACCATTGAGCCGGGTCGCTCCTTACTTACAGTTCGTTACCACGAAGTGTTTGAAAGGCTATACGGTTCCAATGTTTTATTATTTTTTTCCCCAGAGGCACTTTATATAGGAGGGGTCGTCGTATAAACTTCAAAAGGGGCTCAATCGATAAAAAATCGATAGTTCTAATGCCCTTTTTAAGGTTAAAATGTGATTGGAAGGCAAATAACACCCTTTCCACGCATACCATTTCCCCAAACACATTTAATCAAAATTTTGAGATAGCCAGTTTGTTCTACGTGGCTGATTTCTAGATAGAAATTATGTTTTCGAAGAGGACCCTCCCCCCACAGCCCTCAAGGCAGGGTTGTAAGTTGTGTCCTGGGGGCATATAAGGTTTTTTATAGAAAGTCTTGTCGGAGACGCTTTAAAAAGGATTCATTCGATTGGAAATTCAAAAGGCTGGTGCCCTTTTAAAATACACGAAAGTGATTGGAGGGCAACTAACGCCCCTCTCACGCCCACCTTTTCCCCAAAAATATCCAATCAAAACTTTGAGATAGCTATTTTTGTTGAAAAATCTGGAAATTAGGTCTTTGAGGATGAGAACCTCCCCCTCCCCAAAAAAACCTCAGGGCAAGGGTTTTAAGTTTTACCCTTAGCGAAGATAAAGTTTTTATAGAAAGCGTTGTCGTAGGAATTTCAAAAAGGGCTCATTTGATTGAAAATTTAAATGGCTAGTGCCCTTTTGAATAGTCGAAAGTGATTGGAAGGCAACTAACACCCCTTCCATGCTCACCATTTCCCCAAACACATCCAATGAAACTTTTAAGATAGCCATTTTGTCCAACGTGGTTGAAAGTTCTGGAAATTATATCTTACGAAGGACACCCGCACAGTCTTCAGGGCAAGGGTTATAAGCTATGCCCTTGGGGCATATATGGTTCTTATGAAAAAAATGCTCGTAAAAACTTCAGAGAGGGCTCATTTGGTTGGAACTTGAAAGTTCTAGTTCACTTTTTAAGTGTTAAAAGATATCGGAGGGTAACCACCCCCCCCCCCCAAGTCCATTTTTTCCAAATACATCCGATAAAAATTTTGAGATAGCTATTTTGTAAAAAATAGTTCAAAGATTATATAGCAAAAACTCCGGTGTCAACACAACCCCCCAGGGCCTGGGGACAGGCATTGTAACCTATGCCCTGGAGGCATATATGGTTCATATGGATTGGATACTCGTATAACTTCAAAGAAGGCTCATTTTATTGGAAATTGAAAGTTCTAATTCATTTTTTACAAGTCAAAAGAAATTTGAGGGCATCTAGCCCCCCCCCCTCCACGCTCTTTTTTCCTCAAACCCATCCGATAAGAACTTTGAGATAACCATTTTTTTAAAAAATAACTCAAAGACCATATAACAAAAACTCCGGGGTCGATACAGCCCCTCTGGGATTTGGAAGGGATTTCGTTGATCAGAAAGGGCTCATTTGATTGGAAATGCAAGTTATAATACAGTTTTTAAAGGTCAAAAGAGATCAGAGGGCAACTATCCTCCCACGCTCCTTTTCCATCAAATACATCTGATAAAAAATTTGAGATAGCCATTTTGTTAAAAATATTTCAAAGATCATATAATAAAAACTCCAGTGTCAACACAACCACCCAGGGCCCGGGGACAGGCGTTGTAAGTTTTGCCCTGGGGGCATAAAAGGTTCTTATGGAAGGTATGCTCGTATAACCTTCCGAGAGGGCTGATTTGAATGTAAATTGAAGGTTCTAGTTCAACTTTTAAGAGTCAAAAGAGATCGAAGGGCCCCTAGCCCCCCCTCCGCGCCCTTTTTTCACTAAGCGACCCAATACAAATTTTGAGATAGCCATTTTAAAAAAAAATTTCATAGGTCAGATAAAAAAACTCCAGTGACGACACAAGTCCCCAGGGCCGGGTATTAGTAGAAAGGCCTCAGAAGGTCGTGACGGGGCTCCTTATATGGGCATAGAATACTGACGGGGCACCAAATAAGGGCATAGCCTCCCTAGGGAGAATGATTGCGTAATTGGTCAATGACCTCTTTTTCCAAGGTCAATTTATTTGATGTTTCTATGTGTAATAACTCCGGAACGAAGGTTGCACATGCGCATTGAATTCTAACGGGAACAATGTTAATGATCTAGGACTCGTGGGGGACGTGAATTTCCGAGAACTTGATTGCGTAATAAATGTGTGTAAACAAAAAAAACAACTACCTTGAATTGCGCTTAGTGGTTGAACTTAAAAAACCAACACCCTCGACCGTGGAACACCTGTGCTGTCGACCTCAATTCACCTATCGTGAATCAATAATTCCCCTTAGAAACAACAAATTAATTTCCCCTTTCTTGACAGATCAATCAATCAATGACATCATCTGTCAAACTTTAAAAATTTTCGCCAAGAAACATTTCTCCAGGAATAGATCCAAATCATTAATGTCTTTGCCTCGGGAACAACTCTTTTGGTCGAACTCCAAAGGATATTAATAACCAAAGGCCATGGAAACAATTAGGCAAGAAACATCTTAGCGATGAATTGTTTTAGGGCGCGAAAAGGTTTCCTATTAATTTGAAATGCGTTAGCGCAGAGATGCCAATAACAAAGGAACACGCTGAATTGGCGTTTAGGGATTATTTGGGGGAAACTGTTTTAGACAGGTTAGGGAACTATTTCGGCGAAACAGATAGAGACATTTTAAAAGAAGATTATTGAAGAGATTTTAGAAGAGAATTTGAGTGTGGTCGTTATAATACACATGTTTCATTTGAACAGTGTTGTGAGGTCCTCTAACCCAATCCCAAAGGGTTCCTATCCTCCTACCCCAAACCCGAAGGAAGCCACCGGTCCTCAAAGGCCCCCCAAGCTCCCAAAGGCCCTCCACCGGTCCCCAAATGTCCCCCAGGCCCCCAACTGCCCCCCCCAGACACTCAAAGGCCCCCCAAGCTCCCAAAGGGCCACCGGCGCCCAAAGGCCCACCCAGACACCCAAATGCCATCCCCGGGTCCCCCAAAGGCCCATCGAGCTCCCAAAGGACCAACGGGGTCCCAAAGCCCCTCCACCGGTCCCCAAAGGCCCATCGAGCTCCCAAAGGACCAACGGGGTCCCAAAGGCCCTCCACCGGTCCCCAAAAGTCCCCCAGGCACCCAAAGGCCCTCCCTGTGCCCCCCAAAGGCCCCCCCAGCTCCCCAAGGATCACCGGTGCCCCCAACCGCCCACCCCGTCCCCCACAGGCCATACCCGGGCCTCACAAAGGAATTATTTACTGACCTTCAGTTGTTGTGTTTTTAAAAGTTCTTCTTTTGTTTTCTAAAATCATCGCCTAAAATGCCTCAAACTGTTTCACCCAAAGAGACACATACACAGAGACACACACACAGACAG
>NC_142804.1:21069504-21070994 GCF_049724085.1 Artemia sp. Qi Xiang Cuo
GATACTCACACTCAGTCAGACACACACCGACAGACACAAACAGAGTCACACACTCTCAGACACACTCAGTGACACACACATTGAGTGACACACTTACACAGACACACACACAGTCTCACACACACAGAGACTCACACAGACACACACACAGAGACACACACACAGAGCCAAACACACTCACACACAAACAGACAGACACACACACACAGACAAAAACACACAGACCAACACACACAGACCCAAACACAGACAGTCACACACACAGACACACACACACAGACACCCACACAGCGTCCCACACCCTGAGACAGACACCCCCCCCCACAGACACACACAGACCCACACACAGAGACACACACAGAGACACACATACACACACACACACACACACACACACACACACACACCCAGACACATAGACAGACAGACACACCCAGAAAGAGAGACACAAACACACAGACACACACACAGAAAAAAAAAGACAAGAACAAACACACACAGACACACAAACAGAGACACACACAGTGAAAGACACACAGACAGACACACCTACAGAGACACACACGCCCAGACTAACACACCCTGACCAAGACAGCCAGAGAAACAAACAGAGAGACAAAAACACAGACAAAGCAAGAGACACAAAGACTGTCAGAGACACAGACAGAGAATCAGACAGGCACACACAGACAAAGAGAGGGAGAATCACACGCACCCAAACACACACAAACAGACAGAGAGAAAGACCCACAGACACACATACAGAGACACACACACATAGACACACACACACAGAGACACACACACAGAGACACACAATCAGAGACACACACAGAGAAACACACACAGAGACACACACACAGAGACATAGACACAGAGACACAGACACACAGAGACACACACACAGACACACACACACAGACACAAACACACTGACACACACACACAGAGACACACACAGAGAGACACACTCACAGACACACACACAGACAGACACAAACACAGAGAGACACAAAGACAAACACACAGTCACAGAGACAGAAACAGACACTGTCACAGACACACACAGACACACCCAGTCACAGACACAGTCACACACACACACACAGAGGCACACACACAGAGACACAAACACAGAGAAACACAGGCAGAGACACACACACAGAGAAACACAAACACAGACACTCACACACAGAAACTCCAAAACACACACAGATACACAGACAGCCAGACCGACCCCGAGAGCCCCCCACACAGACACTCACAAAGAGACACACACACAGAGACTAACACCGACCGACACACACAGACCGTCACACACACACACACACACACACAGTGACACACACACACAGAGACACACTCACAGTGACACACACACAGTGGCATACATACAGAGACACAAATACCGAGACACACACACAGAGTCACACACACACCGACACACAGAGACCCAAACACCCTCACACACCTACAGAGAGCAAAACACA
>NC_142804.1:21071494-21087838 GCF_049724085.1 Artemia sp. Qi Xiang Cuo
TTTTGAAAAATAAAAATTTTGGGGTATTTTCATTGAAGAATTTCTTTTTCAGGGTGGGGTTCTATTTAAAAAAAAATATGTCCTTCCGAAATATTTAAAATACAGTTTGCCCCCACCATAAATTCGCTTGTATTGATGACAATGCTTACACAAAGAATGACTGTGGTCAGGGTTGTCACTTCACGAAAATGTAGATAGAAGTTAGTGTATTTTAGAAATCAAGGGGGAGGAGCATTTTTCTTGTTGTTTTGTCAATGAAAATACGAAGAAAGGGCATTTTCCAGTGAAACTAAAAAAAAAAAATTATTTTCAAAATATAGAGGGAAATCCCCCCCCCCCCTTTTTTTTGGCCGCGTATTATGATACAAAGGCACCATATACATCCTTAAGGACTTGTTATGATTAACCAAAAACCATCTAAAGTCTAACCAAAACTTATGTATTTTGCTAATTTACATTTTCGATAAGAAAAATACTCTAAACTGAAAATTTTCTATAATATATATAGATAATATAAAAAATATAAAATATATAAATATATATAAAATACATAAAAATATATAAAATTGATTTAAATTTAATTTTACGATTTTTTATTCATTTTCTAAGTAAATCTGTCAAGAAGTAAATTAAACTATTTTTAGCCTCCATTGAACAAGATTTTGAGTTCTACTCCTTCTTTTAGACTGTCTGCCCGTCGGTGCATATTTCCTATTCATCTTTCCTTCCTGTAAATTACAATTTTCTATCTATCGTACTTGTTGCCCAAGGAATATAGGAATTCAATTTATTATTATTTACCTGTAACTTTTATTGCCTTTCCTAACATAATTTCACACATTGGGTTGGAGGCAAGTAAAATAGGCTCTTTGAATGAGACGTAATCCTCATCTTGCAACTATTGTCTTAGGCCTTAGCCCCAGAAGTAAAAAAAAAAAAAAATTAATTTTGGTTACAGCTAAATAGGAAAGAAGACATACGTGATATTTTGCTACTAAAATAAAAAAAAAGTAAAAAGAAACCTAAAAAATACTTTTCTTTTGTGCCAAAAGGTGCAATTTTCACCGACCCCCTCGATCCCCCAAAAAAATTTGGTTGAATATCACGACAATCTTAGATTTGTGGTTAAGTTTGGGGGTATTGGAAGCATTATTTTCAACTAGAAAAAAATATAAAAAAGTACACCGTCTTTTGTCCCGCAATAAAGGTAAAGTGACAGAATTTAAAGCCGTCCTGGCTAAGTGGTTGGTGTCGTGGGTTGGGAATCGTTTGTCCGAGGGTACGGGTTTTATTCCTGGCGTGGCCAGTTATTTAGTTTGGGATGGGGGTCAGTGGCCTGACTCTGTAAGCTCAGCCAGAGTCAAGCCAGCTCTAAATGGGTACCTGGAGAACTCTGGGAATGGTAAGCAGGAAGGGTTTGCAAATACTCAAGATGGTGGGCCCCAGCCTCCCATTGCACTTCCTGGCTGAAGGACCACGAAGCAGAGATCAGCATCGCCGGTTTGAACCTTGAGGGTCTAGTGTCGTCAACAGAATTTAAAAAATATGATTTTTGATTTTCCCCTTTTTGTGAGACTAAAGACAGTTTGCAATCTATTTCAATATTAAATTTATAAATTACCATTTTAAGGAAATACGTCCTATCGGCTTATCCAATCCCCTTTCATATTCCGTATTTTGTTCTTAAGGTATTTAGAAATTTGTGCTTTTTTTCCAAGTAGTTGGAATAAAAAAAAAAAAAAATTAGAGACGGATTTTTTTTAGATTTTGTTTCTATGTAAATACCAAAAGAAGGGTAAGTTTCGGAATCGGGGGAAGGGGGTGGCTGGGGTGAGAAATCAGGGGGTAAGGCAAATATCTCTAGTTTACCCCTCTCCTTAGAGTCCTTGTCTATGGACATCTTTGTATTTATCAATTCTGGTTCATTTGCTGAGAATTTAAGTTTATTCATCAATTATATTGAAAATTGTTAACTTTTAAGTGTTATTGCGTAGTTAGAATATGTTTCGATAATAAACATGGTTAATGGTAAACATCGTTGCAGATTTCTTCATTTTGAACCGGCTGATTTAAGGTCTGTCCACACTGCTGTTGCAACACTGGCTGCATCGCAACAGTATTTGTGCTCGGAATTGACAGAGTGTCGTGTTGATTACCTCAGGAAAAACCTCACCATTTCCAACGTTTTAGAAGTTCTTCAACACGTTCTGCTCTACTGCCCAAGTGGTAAGTAATTTTTTATTCTAATTTTTTTTAATGTAAATATGCCATTTGTCTGTTAAAAAAATATTTAAGCGAATTTGTTAAAATATGCCTTCTTTTTAAGAACTTCATCCAGCTCTGGTATACTGAGAAAGTGCTTTATTTTGCGCGCGTTCCTTGTTTTCCGATTTTCTCTGTTTTTCCAGGAGGAGAGGGGGTCTTCCAGAACTTGTTGGTAGAAATGCATCAAGTAAACTAAGGAGCAAACTTCCTTTTTATGTTCTTACATTTTTTTTTGTCTCAACTTTTATATAGTTTTATATTTGTTAGAATTCGAATTTTACTATCCTTCCATTACTTTGAAGAAAAAAAATTTATAGTTTTTTTTATTACTTTTACCCATTTATTTTTTATTAATTATTCACATTTATTTATTATTATCTTAAAATTTTATTGTATGTAATTTATCGTGTTTTTTTATATAAACCCCAAAATTAATTTTAAAATTGCTCCGCAAAATTAAAAATTAAAGCTGATGGTTTTTATGGAGGAAAAATTTGGAATGAAACTTGTATATACATAACTCAGTTTTTGAACTAAACTTGTTAAAACAAGATTAACCAAAATTTTGGCTTATCATGCCTCTCATAAAAGTGATATCTTAAAGTTCAGAAATTTACGTCTCATGGATATAATTATTTAGAAAAAAATACAATTACTACATGAAATACAAAAAATATAGCCCACAATTACTGAAAATAAATTATGGCTTTTCTTTTGGAAATCGGATAGCTCGGTTAAACGATACGGATCGTGTGTTTGAATATCTCACAGTTGATCCTAATATCAAATAGAAGTAAAAAAAAATAACTATCGACAGGCAATGAAAAAAGAACTTATAAAACCAGTTGATCGGTTCATATTATAAGAGTTTGAAAAAATTAACCAAAAATCATTTTTATCACAAACTGTAAAATTAACGTCATGTAACCGTCTTTCTGAATTCACGCATGCGATTTCCCTCCTTGCATTCATCGATTCTGGCTAAAGTAATCATATCAAAAGGAGTTAAGTTTAGCCATTTACTATTACTTAACTTAAAAAAAGTGCCGACAGGTAATGAAAAGAACTTATAAAACTAGTTGATCAGTTCATATTATAAGAGTTTAAAAAAATTAATCAAATATCATTTTTACCATAAATTGTAAAAATTAATGTTGTGTAACGTATAGTTTTTTGAATGCACGCATGCGATTTCTCTCCTTGCATTCATCTATTCTAATTAAGGTATCCATACCAAAGGGAGTTAAATATAGCCATAAATCATTACTTAACTTTTTATTAGTTAATTCTTTAATTGTCGAGAATCTAGCGGTATCTACTACCTGAAACCCGATTCTGAGTTTGTAAAAACATTTAAAATTTTTGGGGGGAATGTAAAGAATTGGTGGATCTAAGGAATTTTTTTTGGAGAAAGGTTTATTGATAACAGTAATTGGATAACAATAATTATGAAGAAGGATCCGGGAAAAAATCGAAAGTTTTGGAAATAACTGATAATAAAACTGACCCATAGGACTGCTTTTCTTATCGTTTTTCTGTCTGGTTGTTCGTTTTTTCACCGTCATTATTGGCTATTGTACACATAAACTGTTATTACTGTTATGCAGGGGGGATGGAGGCACCCATGAGGATATAAGCCCTAATTTCTGAGGATTATTTTTAAAATAGTTTGAAGAGATTTGTATACAATCATCCATTAAACGTAAGCTAGATATATTAATTTGATTCTTGACATATTTTGCGCAGCCTACTCTTATCAGAAAACAAAATGACATGTTTAGGCTGGTAGAAAATGCTAACCATTTTAGGAATAGGCTAAAACGTTACCTCCTCCAGGAGCAGATCCAATGGTAGTAGTTTTAGGGACAGATGCCCATGCAGAAGGTCAAAAGACGCACTAATTACAACAGTGAACGGGCAAATAGTGCAAATGGGAGAGCTCATATTTGCTGGCGTCCCCTAATTAATTATCCACCCTCTATCTGGCAAGTTAATACTGATTTAGTTTTTATTTGTGTTTTTTTTAAGTAAAGTTTTGAATATACAATAAGTTCTAACGATGGAAACAACTATCGCAAACAACCTAATGTGTATCCCTGGTGGTTGTTAAAAACATGCTATATCGCAAACAACCTAATCGCAAACAACATAATGCGTATCCCTAACTATCGCAAACAACCTAATGCGTATCCCTGGTGGCTGTTAAAAAGATGTTTTTTTTTCGGATAATAAATTTATTTTATCTGGTAAAAGCCCTTAGATGTATTTTCTGGTATAATATTGCTTTTATCTCTTGCCCTGTCAATTAAATGTCCTTTTAATTAAATATTGCCATTTCAATAAACTGAGCCCCTATTCTTAATTAAATTAATTTAATTAGTTAAGATTTATTTTAATAGGGTAATAAAATTTTCAAACTTAATGGAAATAAAATTTTAATTGAACAAATTTTGTTCGTATGAATCTATTACCTTAGAACGATTTATAAAAGATTTAATTTCTTTTCTGAAAGATTAATCACAGTCTAAAAATATTTGAATAAACATAATAAAAAAATGACAAATGCACCTTCCAATGAACTAAAAAGTAAAAAATGGTCCCCCCCCCACACACACATATACACTTTCTGTTTTTGTCTCACTAATTTTAATTCATCCAGATATATATGAGATAGTAGTTTGTTTCCTTTCTAGTATGTTTAGAGATTAAAGTTTTTTTTTTTAAAAAATTTTTTTTAAAAAAGACAAGTCTATTTATTTATGTTTTTTGTCTATTTATAACTGTTAGTCGTGAGTACACAATGGCAAACTGCACCCACGCTAAGGGTTTTGTAATATATGCTATTACTTATCTTATGAGGTTTTCACTTATAAGGTAATCATGATAAGGTTATCTGAGGTTAGGAAGACAATTTCTTTTAACCAAACATAAATGTCTGATAAGGTTTAAAAAAAAGCTGGCGGGTAATGTATATATATATATATATATATATGTATATATATATATATATATATATATATATATGTATATGTATATATATGTATGTATATATATATATATATATATATATATATATATATATATCATATATATATATATATATATATATATATATATATATATATATATATATATATATATATATATATGTATGTATATATATATGTATGTATATGATATATATATATATATATATATATATATATGTATGTATATATATATATATATATATATATATATTTTCATTGAAAAAAATGGTAAATTATCCCCACCGCCTCTTAACGGCTAGATTCTGGAAAAACATGCCGCCCCTCCCTCTATATTTTTGTGAATTATCGCTACTGCTTTCATTACATTCTTTCTACTGCAAATTTTTTTTATTTTATTATTTATTCATTATATTATTTATTTATTATATATATATATATATATATATATATATATATATATATATATATATATATATATATATATATATATATATATATATATATATATATATATATAGAATAGAATAGAATATGTTTTATTGACTAAAATAGCACAAAATTTAGCATAAGCATGTCAGAATTACCATAACAAAACAAATATTATGGCATAAACATAAGACAAAAATTACATCAATAATAAAACAGATGTTTGAGGATAAACATAAAACAAAAAGTTAAATTAGTTATTAAAATGGGAAACAAAATAGGGGACAAAAGAGTTTTTGTACCTCACGGTCAACATTTGGGGAAACAAGTCAAGTTGGGTATTTGGAGCTCTACGAGCATTGAGTCTTGTATTAGGAAGGGTTGGGGGGTTTTCTTTAAAAGGAGGAAGAAAATGTATATATATATATATATATATATATATATATATATATATATATATATATATATATATATATATATATATATATATATATATATATATATATATATATATATATATATATATATATATATATATATATATATATATATATATATATATATATATATATAATAAAATGAAAAAATTTGCAGCAGAAAGAATGTAATGAAAGCAGTAGCGATAATTCACAAAAATATAAGGGGGGAGGTGGCATTTTTTTTCAGAATCTAGAGGTTGGGAGGGGGTGGGGGTAAATTAATCATTTTTTCGATGAAAATACCAAAAAAGATGTTTTTCAATGAAAATGCCCCCCCCCCCGCCATCTAAGTCTGGGGGGAGGGTCTAGGCTAAAATATCTACATGTTTCCCTGTCACTCTTTAATTGATACTACTAGTAAAAAATGATTCTTTGTTTAAAGGCATTTGTGACGCTCCTATTAGCGTGTAGACTTGAAAAATAATTGTTTATCTTGGCGTGGATCTTTCTTCATTTTTCTTAAATAGCAATAAGATAAAAGATATATAATCTTTTGCGTTATAATCAGGGATTTTATTTGCCATGGAGCAGGGGGGGGGTGAGAACCCCTGGACTCTAGTCTGTCCGCCCAGCTGAGATATAACGTCTTCAAAAATCTTGTAAAAACTAAGATACGCCTACATAATTCAGGCATCTGCTGAAACCGATCAGTGTTTTTTATTATATCTTTGCTTTATGGTACTATATGGCTCATTTTTCATTTTTAACTTGGTCATTTTTACTTGAATCTGGAAAATCGACCCAAACTTTACCCCTCTAGGATTTTGACAAAATTACACCCCTGCATAAATTGTAAAATTTCACGATACTAAGATTTAAGCCATATATCTTATCAGGCCAAAATTTGGGACCAAAATGTGGGTTATTTCTTTTTTCTGTACTAAAATAGTTTGTTTTTTTCCTTAAAGAAAGGATAAAAAGAAACAAAGAACTAGAAGAAGAAGGGAAAACAAAATCATGAGCTAAGCTTCGATGAACTGTTTGAAAGTTTTGGGTTGCATTCGAGTATCAAGGAAATGAGATATCATCAATTTAATGTAAAAGAATTTAAAAAAAAAGAAAAAAAAAGAATTTAATCTTTTAATGGGAAAAGGCCTCCATATGCAATTATGCAGTTTTTGGTAGATGCATGTTCTACATTAAAAGAAGAAAGAAACACTGGTGAATAATAAGCTAAATATGGGATCAAAAAGCTTAAAAAGGCGTGATATTCCTTTAAAGGTGTCTTTGTCTTTGCAAATTAATAGATTGTGAATGTTCGAGTTTTTACGGATAAGAAGCATTATCTAATTCAGCTAATTATTTTTGCTTATTCATTTTCACGCTTCAACTTGGCAACACTGACGAAAATATGTTGCTGGCCCAAGAAATTTATAACTCTAAAGTCTAAGACAACCTATAAGAAATTTGTG
The DNA here is from genome assembly GCF_049724085.1 of Artemia sp. Qi Xiang Cuo. Classification (NCBI taxonomy): domain Eukaryota; kingdom Metazoa; phylum Arthropoda; class Branchiopoda; order Anostraca; family Artemiidae; genus Artemia; species Artemia sp. Qi Xiang Cuo. Next base: position 21,079,067 of record NC_142804.1, read on the forward strand.
GTTCAGTTATGATAGATCCATGATTGGTTCAGGGGGCTAAAATGTTTTGATAAAAATGTTTGATTTTGATTTTCTTGGTAATATAAGGAGATGTAAGTTTCTTGTCTGCAAAATTGATTTGAATTATTAATTAGTCTTATTCATTTCAGGATGTCGACCAAACTATGAGGCACCAGATCCCACTCCTGCCCTGACAACCGATCCCACTGCCCCACCTCTTGAATCTTTTACCCCGGTTATTCAAGATGGGGCACCAAACTATGAGGCACCAGATCCCACTCCTGCCCTGACAACCGATCCCACTGCCCCACCTCTTGAATCTTTTACCCCGGTTATTCAAGATGGATTAAGTGTTTGCTCTCTGTTGGTGAAGAAATTCTTAGATTTTATTGACAAAAATGCAAGTATTCTTCTTAACTCTGAAGAATTCGAAGATCTTGATCGATCTGCCGTCGAGTTGATCACCAAACGTGATACTTTAATTCTATTTGATGAACTGGAAGTGTTTGACGCTCTGAAAAGCTGGGCGATTTGTGAGTGCAAGCGACAAAATCGAGAATCAACCCCAGCTGACCAGCGAAATGTACTCGGTGACCTATTATGGACTATACGATACCTTGCCATGAGCTATGAACAATTTATGAAAGGTCCAATGAATTCTCAACTGCTATTACCAGAAGAACAGGAACAACTTATAAATTTGTTGTTAAATTCAAGTTCAGGTTGTAGCGACCTTATTGAAGTTGATGCTTCCTATTTGAGACGTAAGAGGAATTATCAAGATGGTGTGAAACAGGGAAAAAAGCGACGCTTTCGGAAGAATAGTGATAAAAATAAAGATGGCAGTGTTGAGTGCGAAAAGCGCTCCACTGATTCTCCCTATGTTGAAAAATTTTTCGTATTCCTTGCGTCAATTTTTGAATAATCGTTTGAACTGATTTAAACGCCGGTGATATTGTGATAGAAACTGCGTACTTTTTTGTCATTTTTACTTGATAATTGTAATAAGATAGTGGTAAGAAAAATATGTCATTTTAATTTCCTTTCGATGTATTTTATAAATATTATATATTTACAATAAATACAAACAAGGATCATAAATATAAACAAAAAAAATATACAATACCAACAAGAATAAACAATGAATGCAATACAACAATAAATAACAAATATGAATAATAAACAAAAATAAACAATAAATATAAACAAGAAAAATAAGCAATAAATTGTTGCTCTCACGCCTAAAGGCTGTATCCAAGGTCGTACTCAGAGGGGGGGTTAGGGGGTTTCAACCCCTCCCGAAATATATTTTTTGGCTCGTAAAAACGTAACAAAAATGGATATAAAAAAATTTTGTATGCGTTTTTTTGTGTACCCCCCCCCACTCCCGAAAAAAAATCTTTGAGTAAAACCCCCTCCGAAAAAAATCCTGGGTACGGCCTTGACTGTATCTGATGTTCTTTAACTTCATATACAGTTACCAAAAGCCAGTAACTCCTGAGATGACACTGGCTAAGTATGGAAAAAATAGAAGACATATGACATTGATAAAAAACAAGGTCAAAGAGAAGCAGTGAAAAAATGGGAAATGCAATTATTTCAGCCTAGACCTCCGTTCGGCTGCCCATAGTGCAGAAAGACTACTAAAAATTATTAATCAAATTCCACAGAACAAATAAAAAAGAGGAAGTGAATAAAACTTAAATAGAAGAGGCCGTTTTTTAAGCAACCGTGAAAAGACAACGCTTCGCAAAAAAATGTTTATTCTATTTTAGTTTTGTCTCTTGAAGCTTTTTCTTTAATATTTTCCTGTGGAGTTATCTGTCTCCTTTTATCGTTCGTGCTGCATTGAGGACGGCTTAGCGGAGGTATCGGCCATAGTTTGTCAATGATTGAATTCTTATTGAAAAATAAGATACTGAAACTTATAACCTATAACTATATAACCTATATAACCTATATAACCTATATAACCTATATAACCTATATAACCTATATAACTATATAACCTATATAACCTATATAACCCATATAACCTATAACCTATACTGAAACTTATAACTGAAACAATTATAACCAAAGAAAGTAGCTAAAAAAAAGAAAATAGCTAAGAAAGTAGCTAAAAAGACTAAAACCTATAGACAGCTACACATTCAAAGAAAAGCTAAACCTTCTTCAGCCGTTTGGTGCCAAGTGTTTTTAGCTTATTTTTGCCGATTTTCCACCCACATTTCTTTTTTTTTAGATTTGAATCTCAGAACTATCAAAAACTGCGTTTTCTCTGCCCATATCATAAAAAATGATTTTGGAAACTTCGACAGGGAATCCTCGAAAACTTCATCTTTTTAATTTAATACGTATCTATTGAAAGATTCACTTTTTAAACACACTCATTATGTTCAGTCAATTTTCATTAAAAATTGAGCCTTGATTATTTTTTTTTCTAGTATTTTATGATGAATACGGTTGTGAGGTTTCCAATTCAATTCAATTGAAGTCACAAATCAATTTCCATTTTTGAAATTTCTAATCAGTTTCAATTTTCGTTTTCTTGGTACTTTAAAATTATTGCGCATACCCCTCCCCCAACTTTCTGAAAAAGAGAGGAAAATTGATTTAGAGTGGAACTTGCATTCAATTATGATATCCAAAAAAATTATTACTCTCTCTCTTCCTCAGTGAAAAATTGGAAAAATGTGTCTGATTCTTCATGATACAAAACTTGAATTAGCCAAAATCTTACCTTATCACTACTTTCTACTATCATGTCTCATTAATTGGTACAATCTTTACCGGTGATTAAAAGATTTTTATTTTGATGTTTAATTTTCAAAATTTACAATTGTTTTTGTTTATGTCAAAGATTATAGTTATTGAAAAGTGAATAGTGTTTTAGAACAGTTTCGGCACCATATAGATGGCATTGTTTGTCCTTTTTACTGTTATCATTTTGGAAAGAACACGCTGTCTATTGCTTTACGTAGAGCTTTTTCTGAATTTAATTTAAGGATTTTGTGAAAGGAATAAAAATACTAAAAAAAACTGAAAAATAAAAAGTAATTGATATATAAGAAGAAATTGAAATTCTTTAAAAGTAGAAATAAATGCTTGGGGTACTTATTACATATTTCACAACTTCAGGTTGCGAGATCGTACCTTTAATGACACCGTATATTTAATGTAAAAATAAGGAAAATATCTATATTGGAAAAATAAATATCTTCATCATATCTATAATGAAGAAGTATATTTTTCTTTTATTCTTCATTCGTAACCAAATCGACCCTTAGAGATTTCAAAATTTTTGCTGAATTATGTTGAAACCTGATGAGAAATGTTGAGATCAAAATTGAGTCTTGTCATCGAAAATAAATCCATAAGACAAATGTCAGGCCAACAATAGAACTTGTTAAAATATTGATTGCAAGATAGAAATTAGGCCTTAACGCTCAAATTTAAATGAAATTACTTGGCTGTACTGAATTACCAGCTAAACTAAAGTTTTGAGATATGAGATGTCCTAATTCTGTTTGTTTTTTCATAGATTAACGATTTTTTAAGAGGGGTCTGTTGGAAGCTGAAACTAACAAATATATGCAGGATTTTTTATATTTTTACTAATAGTAACATCGATTTTTGGAGATGAGAGGCTTTGGAATAGCCATATTGTTCTCGTGGATTTTTTAAAGTGGCCAAAAGCTGTGAGGTTGATTTAAAAAATAACACAAACTACACCATTGAATTTTTTGAAGATAAAGTTTAAACTTTATTTTAGGGGCCAATTTTTATAAATCTAGTCAATGTTTAATTTTTCGGTAATAAATTTTGGGACGTTTTTGAAAATAAAGCGTTCCAGATAGATTTTTCTTCGTAAAGCTTATTCAATATTAAAAATGTGTTTGTGTTACCCTAGTAACTTCAATTTCACCACGCTATTTTGGGGTCACGTTACTAATGTCTACTTGAGGCATATTTTGGAGACTTCTCACGATATTTTCAATTCGCGCTAACTGGTGCCAGATGGCACCAAGCACCTGGCATAGTTATCGTGCCAGCAGGGTAGTAGAAAGAACGTAGAAAGTTTTCTTACGTTAAAGTAGCGTGGCTTACGCGTTTTTGATCATGATGAGTAGAACGGACCTCTTAAAATGAGAGAAATTTAATTTATGACAGACGCGCTGTTTTTATTTTTGTTTTTTTTTGGCAACATTACTTTTTATGTGCGCGGTTTTGAAGTCCGAGAACTCTCTAGTATTTTAGCTTCATTCAGGGAAGTTGATTACAGTAATTAGATGAGCACTAGAAAAAGAGGTTGTCTGGTCAAAGAACTGACTTAGTCTATCTTCTCAGTGGAATCGAGGTTGCCTGCTTCCCTGCCTCCTTCCTTTAAAAAAATAAGTTACACAATAATTGAAGTAAAATATGGCAAAAGGTGCATCCACACTGCAAATGAACGTGTGGCTGAAAGACCCACTGGATATAGCCGCCTTCACATGCAGGTCCAGCAAAACTTTTATGTTCTAGACATAAAGGTCTGATTGTACACTTGCATAAACATGAAATTTAAGCAAGACATGCCTCTGAACGCCACTTTTATGAGAAGATTGTAAATATAGTGACAAAACGGGTTTCTCGATTGGTGGGTTTTAAAAGCCCAGACCAAAAGTTCTAGGCTCTAGTATTATCTTTAACTTGTTATATTTATAACTTTTTGCAGACTAACTTTAAAGTTTTCATGGGAACTGTCTGGTTATTAATGTCTGAATATATTTGTGTCAAGACTTAGGTTTAACTTATCTATTGATGTTCAGTTAATACTGATTTACATAATCTTTGATTTACGCATGTTCTGCGATATATTTTTGTAATGTATTCCTTTTCTATCTGAACATATTTTTATTTGTAAATTGTTACGTATCAGTATAAGTTAGTGTTTACTGTGTTAATGTTTAAGCGATTTATTGAGATTTTATCGATTGTTGTAGTTTCTCTTATCCGTCTTATATGCGAAATACAGTTTGAACTTTAGGTGTTCGGCTTTATCTTTTGAGAGATCCCTGGCTATGTAGCAGGTCAACACAACAGTTTTTTGGCTTTTAAAGCCCCAAGGACATCAAAACAAAAAAAATCTGCCACTTGTATCCATTTAAGACAATAATATATCCTAGAACTAAAAAATTTATTACTGCTGAATGTTCCTTTTCTCTAAATGATCAATAATGATCAAATATCTTTGAATTGAGCTTTTCAACTCCTCTCTACAAAACTATTTGTGTTCTATTTCTATTGGTGGATATTGAGTAGGGAAGGAAGGCCCTGTTCTCTCCAATTTCTTATTCTAGGAAGCATTTACGTATACAACAGAGTTCAGGCATTCATATTTACTTTTAATAGTGTTGCTTGATAAAAATGAATATCTAAGAGAAAAGTAAAAAAAAAAAAAAAAAAAAAAACAAATTGGAAGTAGTGACTTGTAGTTATTTCCTGGAAATGTAAGAGATTATATTCAACTCGTCTTTGTTTATAGATAATTTTTTTACATTACATACTATCGTGACGCTTCTTCATTTAAGTATTTTTAGTAAAATAAATTTTAGCTTTTACTGGGTGGGGTAGTAAAATAATAGTTATCAGGGTATGAATAGAATAGTGCAGTTGCACTAAATTGTTTTGTTGTGAAGCCAATAAGGAAGTGTGTCATGAACGGCGTGTCCATTTTTTCTCTTGTTGGAATTTATTTTTGCAAACTTCGAACAAGTGCTTTACTTCTCAGATTGGCGGTTGAACTCTAGTTTATGTTTCTTTGTTATAATAAATGTCTCTCAATCGTTCAAGAAAAAAAAAAGAAAAAAAAAAAAAAACAACTATTAAACAGTTGGACAACCACTTAGTGGAGGAAAAATACGGTTTTTCCTCAGGGAAATTGCAACAGAATTTTTTTTTACACCAAAATGTTCAGAAAAATCAGCTTAATCACCCCAGAAAAATCCCCCCAATCCCCCTTGCACAACTACCCAAAATCCCCCTTGAAGGGGGAAAATCAGAATTTCTATTTGGACGTATTTTTGGGTTTAAATGGTCGTTTTCAATCAAATCAAGCCTGAAGAATCCGAATCCGACGTCAGAAATCTGTTTTTCCGTACCCCAGTATCAATTTTCACCTTCGCGAAACGGGAGGGGGGGGGGGTAGAGTACGCAGATCATTATTTGCCGGATTCCTGCGGCTAAAGGATCATTTTATATCAAATAAAGTACCATATTGCCAAAAATGAGGTCAAAAAGCAGTTTTTATTTACTATTTACCTCATTCCCACCTCTAAGGGGCCTGTAATATGAGGGGTTGCTAAGCATAATATCTTGAAAAACAACTTCTTTAATCGAGATCAAAACTTCAGATCAATCAGTTATAAAAGAAAAACGTTTAGAACTCAGGTACATTAATCACAAGAACATTTTGATTTTAAAACATAACCTAAAGCTACTTCTTCTTCCTGCTCGTCTTTGTTATAGTCCTCATCCTGTCTTGCTGCAGCGTTAGTGCATAACGCCCCTTTATATTATAGAACGGCAAACCGTTCCGACGGCAGCTGCATCTGAGCGACTCGCACCCGCTGGTGCACTGGCACCACACCATCTTCAATAGGTTCTTCGGTGCTGGTGAAGCATCTGTCATAATGGGAAGATACATATTCCGTCACAAAGAGAGGCGCCAACCCCACTCTTCGGGCTTTAGCGAATTAGACGTGTCTTGCCACTTCATTATTTGAAAATAGCACCTGTAAAAGGGATACTTTGCGGCAGCCAAAGTCGGTGGAAGCCGCTCTGCCTGAACAAAAGCATTTGCACTTGCAACCCACATTGTAAATGCTCGCACCCGGACATCCTTCAGGGTCTTCTCATTGCTTTTCCCTTTGTATATGCGGAGCAAAGCTTTCTCTCCAGCTTTGGCAATCTTCTGGTGGTTGGGTCCTGGTGTCATGGAGATCTTGCAGGCATCCTTAAAAATCCAATCTTTAAGTAACAGTGAAATCACTGGTGGTTTCTCTATGTCGTAAAGTCTGGATATTGTATCTCAGCCAGACGTTGCTTGGCAAACGGTCCAGGTTTCTGAAACTAAAGAAGGGCAGTTCTGGACTCGGCTAATCGTTCTTTTGCACTTTGAACTATTTCATAGATAAGCTCTGCTGCTTCCGACACCTGCACTTCGTCGATGTCATCTCCTTCAAGGAACGACTCGTACGCCTGTTTTGCTCTGGTAGCATGTCATTGCCATCAAACGCTCTGTTACCCAGTTCTGATGATAAAAGTTCTACATAAAGGGCTACCTCCAACGGACCATGGCCTCTCACTGCACGAGAGTCAGCTTTGCCTTGTAACATACTACGCCCAGTGTTAGGCGCATATACTTGACTTAGGATTTCCAAAAGTCCCGAGTCAGCCATAAGGAAGCCAATAGCTCCTAGGAAACTCATGCGTGTGTAGAATCCACCCAGGACAACAATATCATTTCTTAAAGCACTTGTGGCACGCTCTGCATCGACGATACACTTCGCCTTCCAGTAAAGCGGTTGGTCAAAGATAATGACTAGAGTTTTCTCCAGCTCAATTGGCGCGCTCGTTAGCGTGCATAAGTGTAGAATAAACACAGGAGATATCGCTTGGGTTGTGGTTAATCCTTGGCAAAAAACGAATATTCGATTTTCCCGGATGAGGTAGCTTTTGGTGTATTGACCACATAAAGGCCGACCAGATCATGTATGAGCTTCTGAAAAAGCCAGAGATGCGCCAGAGCGTTTCAACATCCATTCATTGTCATAAGTGTCACCATTTTTTGTCAAGCAAACAAAAGTCCTTGGTTGCGACTTGGCGGGTATTTGGTAAGTGTAGAATGGCACGGTGCCGATTGACTTCATATCATCTCCACTTACTTCTTTTCTTGGCAGTGAAAGCTCCGTTGCCGGACACTCAGGTGTAGACACTTCAATAAGACCCATTCCATGAAAGGTATTCAGACCGTCCATAGTAGCAATATTATAATCGACGTTTTATCCTACATACTGAAAAAAAATGCGTCCTCTATGGACTCTTCCAACAACGTTTGATATACTGCTCCACATCTCTCAAATCTTTTTACCTCTGAGTACGAAGAGCAGAAGCCGATATTGTGCAGTGTGTCAAATAAAAATTGGGATGAAAAATGATGATGCAGCTGCGAAGGCACTCCTATTTGCACAGGGGGCATTAAACACCATGGTGTGCATGTCTACGTTATATCCTCTCCGATAGAAGATATTAGACGAGGCATGTCGACACCTATCGATGAAAGTAGTATACAAAGAGATGGGCACACTTCTCTACTGACGATATTTCGTTAAGAAATTCACAGGAATCCTTCCTGGTCGTAATGGATTTGATTTCACTTCTTATTATTCTTCCAACGACTTTGATAAGCTGATCCCTTTCTCCGTTTTCACTATCTGCTTTCACATCTTGATGATATTCTCGTAATATCTTGTCAACCGTATCTCTAAATATTACGAGTGCCTCTTTCCCGTTTGAATCGGACACAACCACTCGTTCGCCATACTCAGTGACTAGCAAATCCTTGGCTTGACGAAAGTTGTATGTCAAACTATCACAGCTAGTTTCAGAGAGACTATGAGCCATCTTTCTTAAAATGATCGTCAGAGGTACAGGTTCTTCACTGTTGGCATAGTACCGGAGTGCTTCCCCGAGAGCGGCTTTCCCTGCACTATCACACGGTCTTCCCTT
>NC_142804.1:21088338-21117058 GCF_049724085.1 Artemia sp. Qi Xiang Cuo
ATTTAATATTTCGTTCCAGGTGAGAGCGAATTAACAGCTGGAACAATCGAAAATTAAATTTGTATTAAATTTTGTATTAAATTTTTGTGAATACGGTTAACTAGTGTGTTTACTAAATTAAATTCTGTACATTCATCATCCAAGTGGGAAAAATAGAGGCAAATGACCAATTTAATAGTAATTAATGAGTAGTAAGGGATCAAAACTCAAATTTTAACTCGTGTTTTAATAATAAATTACAATGCATATTAAGGCATTAGTTAATGAACTGTTCCAGGTTGGCAGTTAATTCGTATTAAATTTGAAGTAAATACGAATTAAATTGGAATTCTCACCTGGAACACGCCCCATGTTTCAAAGAAAATTAAAGCGAGTATTTATTTTCAAGTTTTGGAACAAAACAAAATTTTCATTATTACTTAGATGGCAGTAAATCAAATCTTAAAATTACTGCGAACGTGTTGCGAGCTTGCGACGTAAATAATACAGATACATGTGTTTAAATTATAACAAAGAAAATTGGAACTTGATAAATTCATGGAATTCGGTGGGGTTCAGCCTCACCAGTAATGTTGGAATTAGAAGTTCTGCCAGAAAGATCGCTTGGATGTAGTGATCAACAATGGGAGTTTATCCTAGGTAAGTTGTTTTAGGCTAATAATAGGCTAGCTTAACTAAACATTAACACATTTAAATTGCTAGGCTACCTTAATTAGCCTAACACTTGTAAGCGAAATTGAGCTACTGTGACGTATTTGTGTAAATATCTACCAAATCATATTATCAACTCACGCATAAAGTGAATATACCACTCGATGCCTTTTTAATGCTGATTACAAATATAATAGACCTAATCATTTCTGTCAGAAATAAATTTCAACCCTCCCCTATATATACCAATTCAGGGTATATATTTCTACATTAGGGTGGGGGGGGGTGCAGGTAAAGTTTAAACTTACCTCCCATTTACATCAAAATTGCCCCCCCCCCAAATGTAGAAATATATACCCTGAATTGGCATAGGCTATAGAGGGGAGGGGCTGAAAATTCATTGGTAAATATCTACCAAATCATATTATTGACTTACATATAAATTGAATATACCACTCAATGCCTTTTTTTATGCTGATTACAAATATAATAGGCCCTAATCATTTCTATTGGAAATGAATTTCAGCCCCCCTATATATGCCAATTCAGGGTATATATTTCTAAATTAGGAGGGGGGTAAAGTTTAAACTTACCTCCCATTTACATCAGAAACAAAATTTGACCCCCCTAATGTAGAAATAGGTCTATATACCCTGAATTGGCATATAGAGGGGGGCTGAAATTCATTGGTAAATATCTACCAAATCATATTAGGCTAGCCTATTGACTTACACATAAAGTGAATATAGCCTATTACTAGATGCCTTTTTTATGCTGCTTACAAATATAATAATCATTTCTATTGGAAATGAATTTCAATCCCCCTATATATGCCAATTCAGGATAGGCTATATATTTTGGTAAGTTCTACAAAATCATATTATTGAGTTAGGACTAAAGTGAATACACCATTCAATGCCTTTTTTATGCTGATTACAAATATAATAAGGATTTCTATTGGAAATGAATTTCAGCCCCCCCCCCTATATAGGCTATACCTAACCCAACCTAACCTAACCTGAATTGGCATATATAGGGGGGACTGAAATTCATTTCTGATAGAAATGCTTATTATATTTGTAATCAGCATAAAAAGGCATCGAATGGTGTATTCACTTCATTCCTAACTCAATAATATGATTTCATAGAACTTTACCATAGCCTACTATAGGAGGGGGGCTGAAATTCATTTCTGATCGAAGTACTTATTATATTCATAATCAGCATAAAAAAAGGCATCAAATGGTGTTTTTCACTTTATTCCTAAATCAATAATATGATTTTGTAGAACATTACCTATATTTCTACATTAGGGGGAGGGTAAAGTTTGAACTTACCTCCCATTTACATCAGAAACAAAATTTGGTAAAATTCTACTTTATTTACTTTTGGTTATCTGGGAAAGGGGTTGGGTTAGGAAAATGAAACTTTCAGGGATGGATCTACATGCTAAGGTATGTCCTGGGAAGGTACTTTTAAGTAACTACCTCCACTCCTCCCCCCTCTATATAATGGTAAATTACTGCACATTACTAGTTGTTTTAGCTCACATTTCATCCTATTTTACTATCATAATTATAAATGATTGCTTACCTTACACAACTTCAGCTTTTAACCTTGTTCATTAAAATATATTCTAAAATCTTATTTTCATTGTAAGCCATTTAGAATCAATTGAGTTAGCCTGTGACTAAATTGAATATACCACTTAATGCCTTTTTTTATGCTCTTTACAAGTATAATAATCATTTTTGTTGGAATTGAATTTCAGCCCCCATCCCTATATATACCAATTCAAGGTATATATTTGCACATTAGGGGAGCAGGGGGAAATTTTAAACTTACCTCTCATTTACATCAGAAATAAAATTACCTTCACCCCCCTAATGTGCAAAGATATACCCTGAACTGGTATATATAGGCTCGGGGGGGGGGGGGCTAAAATTCACTTCAAACAAAGATGATTATTATATTTGTAAAGATCATAAGAAAAGGTATTGAGTGGTATATTCACTTTAGTCATAACTCAATAAGGTAAATATATACCAAATCATATTATTGAGTTAGGAATAAAGTGAATACACCATTCAATGCCTTTTTTTATGCTGATTATGAATATAATAATCATTTCTATCAGAAATGAATTTTAGCCCCCCCCCCTTATATATGCCAATTCATGGTATATATTTCTACATTAGGGGGACTGGGGGTAAAGTTTAAACTTACCTCCCATTTACATTAGAAACAAAATTTACCCCCACCCCCCTAATGTAGAAATATATACCCTGAATTGGCATATATATGAGGGGGGGGGGGCTGAAATTCATTTCCAATAGAAATGATTATTATATTTGTAATCAGCATAAAAAAAAGGCATCAAATGGTGTATTCACTTTATTTCTAACTCAATAATATGATTTGGTATATATTTGCCCTCAATAATATGATTTGGTAAATATTTACCCGAGTTTATAATTAGGCCTACTCCTCTTCAGAAATAAACATGCTAGGACTATAAGTGTAGAATTGGGGCTGTTGAGAAGGAATTCTTGCTTCCTAATATGCAGAATAATTGTAGGCTACACATTTTGTCTGCAACTCCTCTTTAGCCTATATATTTCCCATATGACCTTTGTTTTTGATTCTTTTACAGTTCATTCAATGCCTAGGTAGGCTAGGCCTATATAGAATGAAGTAAGAGTGATGTGTAGGAAATAGATAATTTGGGCTATATTTTTACACATTAGGGGTAAAGTGTAGGCTAGTAGAGCTGCAATTAAAATGTGTTAAGTAGGATAAAAAAACACAGTATGCAATTGAGCAAAATTAGGTAAATTTTTTGTTGTTCATATTATTGACTTACAAATAAAGCAAACATACCACTCAATGCCTTTTCTATGCTCTTTCCAAATATAATAATCACTTTTGCCACAAATGGATTTTACCCCCACCCCTATATATGTATCAATTCAGGGTATATAGGCTATTTTCACATTAGAGAGGGTAGGGGTAAAGTTTACTTCTGATGCAATTCAATTGGGATGCTATCAAAGATGAAGCAGCACCTGGTTACCAGTGATTCTTGCGTACAACTAGTCATCATTCTGGAGCTCTGCAAGGAGAAATCCTTAGATTGCTCCTAGCTGCAATTTAAGGTAATAACATGAACAACAAAAAATTTACCCAAAATTATGTAAAACTAAAATCCTCACATCTTGTTACTAAATAGGAATTGAGAAGAATTGTATATCAATGAATAGCTAAAAATCTAAGCTATGTATGAATTTGGTTCTTATTTAAATTACTTAAGATAAAGCACTTAAAATTATTAGTTTATTGACTTACCTAGAATGACCTCTTTTTGGAAATACCAATTATCCTTTTTTGATGTATATATCCTTTCAGTGTTTCATTTTTATTCACATATAAACAGAAAGCTGAGTGTCTTCTGATTCTAAAAATGTAACTTTCATTGCTTGAAATTTATTCTACAAATCACAAATATTAAAAATAAAAATTTTTCTTTTCAATTGCTTGTCAAAACAGAGACCACATTTCAAATTTATGTTGACAAATTATTGATGAAAATATCACCAAATTTGGTGAAATTATTAAACCCTTCCCCCAATGCAAAGACACATGATGTCAACTTTTGATGACAACTCTCCTCTCCCTCTTTTCTTTGGCTCTGTGTATTCATTTGAATATAATTAAAAACCATCAAAAATAAGATTTTAAGAGAGAGGGAGAGAATATGTAGATGTAGATGAAGGCAGACAAAAGTGGAGGGTCTTGTTACTACACTCACATTGTGTCATGCTGTAGTAAAACAGGGGCAGTCCAAAACCACATCTCTTTTTTTTGCTGGAAGACTGAAGAAAAGTGGTCTTTCCCAAAAGGAGTTATTTTACCCTACAATTATTCTGTTTATTATGAAGTAGGAATTGTTTTTTCAACATATTTCTTTCTCAACAGCCCCAATTCTAGACTTATACTACAAACACTACAGAATCCTAAAGACAACTTAAAAAATTCTAAAATACTTGCTGATATCATTCCTAAAAGCACTTCACTTTACTCGTCCCCCCTCCCCCCTAATGTGCAACCAAATAGCCCAAATTATACACTTCATGTATTTCTCTGCTTCTCGATTTTGCCATTAAATCTAGGCCTATTTGAAGAAACAAGTGACATATGGGAAAATGCACAGAACATATATGATTTGGGCTATAGGCTGTATTTGGACATTTGGGGAGTAGAGGCAGTGTATAATGTGATGTGAAGCATTGTTAAGAGTGACATAAGTATTTATTGTTTTTAAGTTTTTTTTTTAATTTTTGTACTTCTTTTTAGGAAGAGTGATTGTAAACTAGAAACTAATGATCCCATGGGAAGGTATTTTGAAGAGTCAAACTTTGAGAAACAGATATAATGCTCCAAAAGCCACAAAGAATGTGTTTTGAACCTCATACCTTTACTCAATCTTGATTTATAAGGTCTTAAAAATTTATAAATCTATATATTTTTTTGATTTGTGAAAAACCTGGATATGGCTTTAGATTCTGTTAAAACAATAGAAATTGCATCATCAGAACTAGCAACTAAAAATAAAAAATTAAAGTTTTTTTTCAGAATTTAGAGAGGTTAATTTTTTTCAAAACTTAGAAGTTATTTTTAAGTGGTAAAAGATACAACTGCCCATTAATAAAGAAACACATCACATCAAGAAATGAAAAACTATTTATGGTTATACCTGGGACCATTCAGAGGGGGATGTTGTCAGGATGGCAAATATTATATTTGGAAAAAAACACCTATTAGTGAACAAAATGAAAGTATTTTCTTGGTATTATATTGTTTCAAGCTCTTGTCATTATATTGTTCTTAGTAATTTTTCATTAGAACTATGTGTTTCTGTTCTGCTATTTTTTGGTTTTCAGTGAAACATGATTTGCAGTAATTGTATTTTTTTTTTATATTCCATGCCAACTATAATGAAAGTTACAAAAATGATTGCATACAGTACTAGCAATGGATCTTATAGAATTTAAAAAGAGATTGTCATTTCACAGATGGGTACAAAAATAATATTTGTATTTATAAAAGTTTTAATAAAGATTGGTATAAAAGTGAGGGAATATTCACTAGTATAGCAACCTCAAGCAGATATCACAGTTGTACAAAACAATAATGCTAGTTATTTCTCTTTCTTTTTTTTTGCTTTACTTCCAAGATTTTAATAGCTTGAACAATAATTAACTATGTGTGAAGGCTAATCCTAAGACAAGCAATAAAATAAAATAGGGTAGAACTGAATTTTCCATTCAAAATCCTTCTAAATATAATCTTCTTACTGTAAAAATTTGCTTCACTGCTTAAAATTACAGTCATAAAGTTATTCTGCTTTTATATTTCAAAAGTAGACATGCTTTTTTAATGCATATCCATATATAAAAAACCTATATATATATATATATATATATATATATATATGTATATATATATATATATATATATATATATATATATATATATATATATATATATATATATATATATATATATATATATATATATATATATATATATATATATATATATATATATATATATATATATATATATATATAAAATCATCATGCATAGCAAATAAAGTGAAAATGTATAACTGCTCTAAAAATGTTTTCTTTATATATGTTGAAGTACAAATAATAAAAACTAGAAATATATAATTGAGTGGAAAATCATTATTTTTTTCAGAAGATGGATTTTAATTGCTCAATTGAAAGATGTAAAAGGACCATCATAATATATACTATTACATTTGTTTTTGAAAGTTGGCTATTCCAAGCCCAGAAGTGCTGAATTTGAGTCATATGGTTGTTGAATCAATTAAAACTTGCAGAATTTAAAGGGAATTGACCAAATTTATTTACTAAGGACAATTTTGTTTTGTGACTAAAAAATACAAAACAATTTAGTATAAAAAGCCTATATGTACAGGATAAAAGTTCTTCTATATCTTTCAGCAGAAAATGTTATTAGGATAAAAACTGGGATTTTTATTGAAGCAAAACAAGAGAGGTAGGGCTTAAGGGGTAAAACTGACTAGGGAAAGGATAATATGTCAAGAAGCCACCCTGCCCAATTGGATGGCACACTGCACTTGTAATTTTATATCCTTTTGAACAGGGGTTTTAGTCCTAGTGTTGTCAATCCTTTGGGTCTGGGGGTCTGTGATGTGACTTTGTAAGGTCAGCTGCAGTGAGTCTGTGGAGCTTACAGTTAAACAAATTACCATTTAATATCAGAATTTTAGAGGTGAGGCAGAAAATGTATAGCTCTTGCAAGTAATTAGAATATGTCAAGAAGCTATGGAAGGCATACATAAAATTACAGCAATACCAGATGATATTTGAGGAAACAGCTGTGTGAACTTGGGCCACACATTTGGCCACTATCCATTACACTGCTGAGTGCTGGCTCTTTTTACAAAAGAAGGCACTTAAATTGTGAAATTAAGAAAAAACTACAATTAATTTCCACAGCATGTTTATTAGAAAAGTAGCCAAAAAAACTGATCAGATACATGGAATATTGATAAGATAGTACCTGGTAGACTAATAGCAGGTGGACCAAAGAATGATTATCTTATGTGTTAAATTTACAGAAAAATTGTTTTAAAAATTACAGAAAATCCCCCCCTCCCTTTCATACCTCCCCAATATATTGGCTCAATATGTGTTTCCATTTGTTTATATTTTTAACACCCTTCCCCATAAAATATTTTTTTATACTCAGATTGGATTTCTTTCCATAAGGTAAGTTTTTTTTTAGGTATGTTAAAAAAAAATAAAGATACAAAAGAAAAGCGCAAAATTTAGTAAGTATGCTTAAAACAGGTGGTAGCTGTGAAGAGGGCCTAGTTAATAGTAGTGGGAAAATAAAGCACAGGTGTGTCTAATATACATGACTGGTTTGACAGTCTTGGTGGTTCAAGATACCATCTAGGTAAAATGCAAAATAGCTATGGAATAGAGATAAAAACTTGTTTTTCAAAATCTAGCAGGAGTGTGCCCTTTCCTTTCTAATGGGCACCACTGGAGTAAAGTAAACATTAATTCGGAAAGTTTTGGCCAGCCTTAACTTTTTTTAGGGAGAAGAGATCGTTTCAGGTTTATTTGATGTTTTAGCGCATTTTTTTTCTCCGTCTTGGTTTCTTATTGTTCCAGCTTTGTCTTTTCTCTTATCTTGCAAAGATTAGATTACACTTTTTTGGGGGGGAGGGGGACTTGCTTAAATTGTGCTCAACAATATGTCAAACATTCAAATACTGTATTTTTTATTAAAGTGTATATACTGTGTAGTTTGACAAATAAAAATGCTGATTATGCCAAAAAACTGTTATTTACATAATCGAGTAAAGCTTATTTGTGTTAGTGGGCGTTTTCCTTTTTTGTCTATGTGTAGTAATATTTAGTGTACCGTGGCTTTTTTTTTTTTTTGCATATGACTAAAATACATTAAATATTAGGCTATTCTGTTGAGTATTATAATATTGTTCTTTTTTAATTTTATTTAACTCTTTGTGACTTATTCCTGTTATTTAGGAATGCATTTTAGTCAAAGCGTAGCAATAATTCAGTCAAAAGTTGGAACAATAAAAGAAGTTCAAGCATTATACAATGCAAATGTAAGTCACATTTTATTCTGTTTTTGCAAAGTGCCTTTGCTATATTTGTTTTGTTTTATCATCTTACTAATGGGTAATATTACTTATTGTTTCAATGTTGTAATTTTACATAAGTGAACTTGTGCATGTGAAAATGATGTACAATGATATTTCTGATAGGTATAGTTCAGGCAAAATATTAAATTTTGCCATGGACCATGACAAATATTTTTGAAAACACTTAATTTCTAATTAGAATCCTCCAGGTTATAGGAAAAAAAGTAGCACAAGAAATTTTACCACCTAAGATAGGATTGTGGAGCGTCACTTTTTACTTCTTTCATGGTAAGTTATTTTGGATGGAAAAAATACTTTTCACAGCCTCAATGAAGAATAATTGGCTGCAGCTTTCCTACTTCATGTTGAATTATCATTGGTAAAAATACAAACTTTTTTTTGAGTATATAGAAATGAAAGTTTCAAACAGTCCCACTTCCTTTTTATTAGCAAAACAATCATTAGAAAAATACTTTACACAGAGACAACATCCTATTCTTGTTTTTCTGAAAGTTTTCTAATGTTTCTCAATCCAGGGTTTTCAAGCCAATGTGCTAATCTGAAAAAATTGTCTGAAGAATTAAAATAGGATTTCCTTATGATCCATTTCTGGCTGAGGCCAGATACTATACACATTAAACTTAAATTGCTGGCCTTTTTGTTTTTCTGAAAGTTTTCTGCTTTTTGAAGCCAGAGTATTTAAGCCAATGTGCTAATCTGAACTCATCATCTAAAGATTAAAATAGGATTTCCTCAGGATCCATTTGTGGCAGAGGTCAGACGCTATGCACATTAAACTTATATTGCTGGACTTTTTTTTGAAAACTTTATGCCTTTTTTAAGCCAGATTATTTAAGCCAATGCGTTAATCTGAGATTACTGTCTGAGGAATTAAAATAAGATTTCCTTGGTATCTATTAATGGCTGAGGCAAGATGCTATATACATTACACTTAAATTGCTGGCCTTTTTGTTTTTCTGAAAGTTTTCTACTTTTTGAAGCCAGAGTATTTAAGCCAATGCGCTAATCTGAGCTCATCATCTAAAGGATTAAAATAGGGTTACCTTATGATCCATTTATGGCTGGGGCCATATGTTATATACATTAAACTTAAATTGCTGGACTTATTTTGAAAGTTTTCTGCTTTTTTTTAGCCAGATTACTTAAGCCAATGCGCTAATCTGAGATCACCATATGATGAATTAAAATAGAATTTTCTTATGACCTGTTTCTGGCTGAGGCCAGATGCTATATACATTAAACTTAATCTGCTGACCTTTTTTGTTTTTCTGAAAGTTTTCTATTTTTTTCTAAGCCAGAGTATTTAAGCCAAAAATTGCTGGACTTTTTTTCTGAAAATTTCCAACTTTTTAAGCTGGAGTTTTCAAACAAATGCGCTAATCTGAGATCATCATCTGAGGGATTAAAAAGGATTTCCTTATGATCCATTTCTGGCTGAGGCCAGACGGTATACACATTAAACCAGATTACACATAACACAGATTATTTAAGCTAATGCGCTAATCTGAGATTACTTTCTGAGGAATATAAGATTTCCTTATGATCTATTTCTGGCTGAGGCCAAACGCTATACACATTTAACTTAAGTTCCTGGACTTCTTTTTTTGAAAGTTTTCTCTTTTTTTTTAAGCCAGAATGTTTGAGCCAGTGCACTAATCTGAGATTACCGTTTGAGGAATTGAAATAGGATTTCCTTGTTATCCATTTACGACTGAGGCCAGATGCTCTACACATTAAACTTAAATTGCTGGCCTTTTTGTTTATCTGAAAGTTTTCTACTTTTTGAAGCCAGAATATTTAAGCCAATGTGCTAATCTGAGATCATCATCTGAAGAATTAAAATAGGATTTCCTTATGATCCATTTCTGGCTGAGGCCAGACGCTATACATATTAAACCAGATTACACATTACACAGAGCATTTAAGCCAATGCGCTAATCTGGGATAACTGTATGAGGAATTGAAATAAATTTTCCTTATTATCCTTATTATGTGGCTGAGGCCAGATGCTGTATATATTAAACTTAAATTGCTGGCCTTTTTATTTTTCTGAAAGTTTTCTACTTTTTGAAGCCAGAGTATTTAATCCATTGCGCTAATCTGAACTCATCATCTAAAGCATTAAAATAGGATTTCCTCAGGATCCATTTGTGGCAGATGCTATACACATTAAACTTAAATTGCTGGACTTTTTCTGAAAACTTTAAGCCTTTTTTAAGCCAGATTATTTAAGCCAATGCGCTAATCTGAGATTACTGTCTGAGGAATTAAAATAAGATTTCCTTGGTATCTGTTAATGGCTGAGGCCAGATGCTATATACATTACACTTAAATTGCTGGCCTTTTTGTTTTTCTGAAAGCTTTCTACTTTTTGAAGCCAGAGTACTTAAGCCAATGCGCTAGTCTGAGCTCATCATCTAAAGGATTAAAATAGGATTACCTTATGATCCATTTATGGCTGAGGCCATATGTTATATACATTAATCTTAAATTGCTGGACTTTTTTTGAAAGTTTTCTGCTTTTTTTTAAGCCAGATTAATTAAGCCAATGCGCTAATCTGAGATCACCATATGATGAATTAAAATAGAATTTTCTTATGACCTGTTTCTGGCTGAGGCCAGATGCTATATACATTAAACTTAATCTGCTGACCTTTTTCGTTTTTCTGAAAGTTTTCTATTTTTTCTAAGCCAGAGTATTTAAGCCAAATATTGCTGGACCTTTTTTCTGAAAATCTCCAACTTTTTTTAAGCTGGAGTTTTCAAGCAAATGCGCTAATCTGAGATCGTCATCTGAGGGATTAAAAGGAATTCCTTATGATCCATCTCTGGCTTAGGCCAGACGGTGTGACACATTAAACCAGATTACATATGACACAGAATATTTAAGCCAATGCGCTAATCTGATATTACTGTCTGAGGAATATAAGATTTCCTTATGATCTATTTCTGGCTGAAGCCAAACGCTATACACATTTAACTTAAATTCCTGGACTTCTTTTTTTGAAGGTTTTCTGTTTTTTTTAAGCCAGAATATTTGAGCCAGTGCGCTAATCTGAGATTACCGTTCGAGGAATTGAAGTAGGATTTCCTTGTTATCTATATATGACTGAGGCCAGATGCTATACACATTAAACTTAAATTGCTGGCCTTTTTGTTTATCTGAAAGTTTTCTACTTTTTGAAGCCAGAATATTTAAGCCAATGTGCTAATCTGAGATCATCATCTGAAGAATTAAAATAGAATTTCCTTATGATCCATTTCTGGATGAGGCCAGACGCTATACACATTAATCTTAAATTGCTGGACTTCTTTTTTGAAAGCTTTCTGCTTTTTAAAGCCAGATTATTTAAGCCAATGTGCTAATCTGAGATTACCGTCTGAGGAATTAGAATAGGATTTCCTTATGATCCATTTCTGGCTGAGACCAGATGCTTTATACATTAAACTTACACTGCTGGCCTTTTTTGTTTTTCTAAAAGTTTTCTACTATTTTAAGCCAGAGTATTTAAGGCAAAACTTGCTGGACTTTTTTTTTCTGAAAGTTTTCTACTTTTTGAAACCATAGTTTTCAATTCAATATGCTAATCTGAGATTACCGTTTCATGAATTAAAATAGGATTTACTTATGATCCATTTCTGGCTGAGGCAAGACGTTATACACATTAAACCAGATTACACATTACACAGAGCATTTAAGCCATGCGCTAATCTGAGATTACTGTATGAGAAATTAAAATAAATTTTCCTTATTATCCATTTGTGGCTGAGGCCTGATGCTGTATACATTAAACTTAAATTGCTGGCCTTTTTGTTCTTCTGAAAGTTTTCTACTTTTTGAAGCCAGAGTATTTAAGCCAATGTGCTAATCTGAACTCATCATCTAAAAGATTAAAATATGATTTCCTTATTATCCATTTGTGGCTGAGGCCAGACGCTATACACATTAAACTTAAATTGCTGGACTTTTTTTTGAAAACTTTATGCCTTTTTTAAGCCAGATTATTTAAGCCAATGCGCTAATCTGAGATTACTGTCTGAGGAATTAAAATAAGATTTCCTTGGTATCTATTAATGGCTGAGGCCAGATGCTATATACATTACCCTTAAATTGCTGGCCTTTTTGTTTTTCTGAAAGTTTTCTACTTTTTGAAGCCAGAGTATTTAAGCCAATGCGCTAATCTGAGCTCACCATCTAAAGGAATAAAATAGGATTACCTTATGATCCATTTATGGCTGAGGCCGGACAGTATACACATTAAACCAGATTACACATGACACAGAGTATTTAAGCCAATGCGCTAATCTGAGATTACTGTCTGAGGAATATAAGATTTCCTTATGATCTATTTCTGGCTGAGGCCAAACGCTATACACATTTAACTTAAATTCCTGGACTCTTTTTTTGAAAGTTTTCTGTTTTTTTTTAAGCCAGAATATTTGAGCTAGTGTGATCTAAGATTACCGTTTGAGGATTTGAAATAGGATATCCTTGTTATCCATGTATGACTGATGCCAGATGCTATACACATTAAACTTAAATTGCTGGCCTTTTTGTTTATCTGAAAGTTTTCTACTTTTTGAAGCCAGAATATTTAAGCCAATGTGCTAATCTGAGATCATCATCTGAAGAATTAAAATAGGATTTCCTTATGATCCTTTTCTGGCTGAGGCCAGACTCTAAACACATTAATCTTAAATTGCTGGACTTCGTTTTTGAAAGCTTTCTGCTTTTTTTAAGCCAGATTATTCAAGCCAATGTGCTAATCCAAGATTACCGTGTGAGGAATTAGAATAGGATTTGCTTATGACCCATTTCTGGCTGCTCCAGCTGATATATACGTTAAACTTACACTGCTGGGCTTTTTTGTTTTTCTATAAGTTTTCTACTTTTTTTTTAGCCAGAGTATTTAAGCCAATGTGCTAATCTGAGATTACCGTCTGAGGAATTAGAATAAGATTTCCTTATGATCCATTTCTGGCTGAGGCCAGATAATATATACTATAAACTTACACTGCTGGCCTTTTTTGTTTATCTAAAAATTTTCTACTTTTTTAAGCCAGTGTATTTAAGCCAAAAATTGACTGACTTTTTTTTTCTGAAAGTTTTTTTTACTTTCTTTTTTTAAGCCGGAGTTTTCAATTTAATCTGCTAATCTGAGATTACCGTCTTTGCAATTAAAACAGAATCTCCTTATGATCCATTTCTGGCTGAGGACAGATGCTTTATACATTAAACTTACACTGCTGGCCCTTTTTGTTTTTCTAAAAGTTTTCTACTATTTTAAGCCAGAGTATTTAAGGCAAAACTTGCTGGACTTTTTTTTCTGAAAGTTTTCTACTTTTTGAAACTATAGTTTTCAATTCAATATGCTAATCCATTTCGATCCTTTAATTATCCATTATGATCCATTTCTGGCTGAGGACAGATCCTATATAAATTAAAATTACACAAACATCAACAACAAGAAGAACAATGGGGAATTCTTTTCGCAAGAAAGTGAATTCTATATTTGAATGAGTATTTCGACCGTATGCCCGAGAGTCGTCCTTAGCAAAACATAAATATATAAAAGAAAAGGGATTTACAATAACATACAACCGTTAAAACTAAAATGAAAATTTTAAAAACAGCCCCAGCATCCTTATTTCAGCGACGTTCAACCAGGACTGATTGAATCATACGTTTTTAGTATATTTTGATTTTATTTTGTCTTTTTTATGGCATTTTTTTTCAAAATTTCTTCCCTTCCAATAAGTTTCCAGTAATGAACATATATTGTATTAGGTTAATTTTTTATGCTTTTTTTTATTTTCACATAATATAATGGTACATATTTATTTTAGAATCCTTTATCAGCTGATCTTGTTGTCGCACTACCTCAGGATGGCATTAGACTCGTTTTTGATTCTCAAAGACTTAAGGTAGGCTTATCAGTTTCTCCGTTTAAGTTTTATTTTCTGTACCTATATTGCCGTCAATAGCACTAAGCCTCCAAGTTTTTCTCTTGTCATATCCTTGTTCAGGATTGAATTTTTGAAAGGGTTGATAAGTAATGCTTTCCTCTTCTTCTTCTTGCTAATAACTACTGTAGGTGATATTACTTTTTGTTTTATTAGTACGTTGACAATCAAAACAAAAATTCTAAAAAACAATACAATATATTACGACTTATGTAAGAGATGTGGGTTCAATATATTCATAAATATTCAAACGTTTATAACTCTTAAACCTTTTTGTATTTGTCCATTATTGTAAGTTATTTGTTATTTCTTTTTGAAATGTTAACATGTTTTAAATGAATACTGTAAATACAGTATTTCTAGTTCATTAATGATTCATATTACTTCATAATAGTTCAATAATGCTTAGTATACTTTATGGTATATATTTCTTTTGATTATTCTCCTTTTTACTCTTTATTACTTCTTTTGCTTTGATTTATTGGATGTAACTGGCAATGTAATTTAAGTCTCTTTAATTATTTGGTAGTTTCAGTACATCAAAATAGCTTTCTCAGATGATAGTACCAGAACGATGATCCGATTTCTTCGCAATCCTCGATCTATCAGCAAAAAGGCGCTTGAAATTCTTTTTACAAGATACCGTCTTGCCATGTACTAGTGATCCAGCTTTGTTCTACACTTGATACTTTTCTTTTTGTGTGAAGCACCTTGGCTTTCATATTATGGAGGCATTTCTAGCAATGCTATTATTATTTATTCTATTTTTTTTTGGGGGGGGGGGGCTTAATTATAGCAATTTGGATGGACATCATCTCTTTTTTAGATATTTCGGCAATGATAAATTTAACAGATACAAAATGATATTATATTGTATTCAGCCAGACTTTTCTTTTGTTTATTGATTCTTTACTTACAAGCAAATAAATCTATCTTTTGTTTCAGAAGTGAGAATAATCAACCCTGACCCTGAGGTCAATTAGTTGTAAACTAGAAAAAAAACAATCTTTCCGCAATTTTGAAAACTTATTTATCTCTCAAAAGTTTTATGCTAACAACAAACATAGTGTTTTAGTTCTCTTCCGCCTCCAGGCCATCTCGTATACTTTATTCTACAAAGAAGGTGAAAAAGAGTAACACTAAAGAAGTGGCATCTGATGAGACGTTTGCTTGATGAGGAAACGATTTCTGACCTTAATTCTCATCATTTTTTTTTGAATGGTCTTGAGTTAAGACGGGTAGATCAGTTCAAATATCTTGGGATTATTTTAGATGAAAATTTGTCGTTTCATAAATATGTAAAAACACTGTCGTTAAAAATTTCCCGAAATATCGGCATGCTAACTCGTCTTTGTAACTTTTTTCCTAAAGCTATTATAAAATCTATTTATTATTATTTCGTCCACCCATATTTTCTCTATTGCATTTCAGTTTGGGCATCTACCTTTCCGTCTGTTTTCAAATCTCTCCAAATACTTCAGAATAAAGCAATGAGGATTCTTTTTAATGTTGATTGCAGAACTTCAGTTAGACACCTATATGGGACTTCAGGAATTTTCTCTTTGGACCAACTTCATTTTATTTCTATCTCTAGTATTTGTCACGATTATCAATATAGTAATTTACCTGGGAATTTTTCTGGCATTTTCTCAACTAATTCTCAATTTCATTATTATCCTACTACGCATAGTTCAGACGTTTCTCGCAAAATTTATCCAACATCGAGATCGGGATTCGACATCCGTCACACTGGCCTAAAAATTTGGAACTCAATTCCAGCATCAGTTCGAGAATGCAGCAACAAGTGACAATTTCTAAGAATGGAGAAAAAATATCTTATGACATGCTAAGCATTTTGTTCTTTAAGGTTTTCTTTTTCGTTGTTGTAAAATTTAGTTTGAAAATGGCTGTGTATTTTCGTTGGCAATATTTTCAGCGCTAAAGTATGCCACCAGGCATGTGCGCTGTTTTTGTGACATTTATTTATGTACGTGTTGTAAATAAAAATATTCTACTCTTCATTCTACTACTCTACTCTGGTCAGAGCATATACCTGATATTATTATACTGTAAATGCTTACGATATTAAGGACACCCTAGACGGTCAATGATTTTGATCAACAGCTTCCGTCGGTCAATTGATTTAAGCATGATTGGCCGTCTAGGAACCTGTTTGACGCTTGAGTCAATCGGTTGACGGTGATTGATAAATAGTTTTAATGACTCAAGCGGTTGACGAGGTTGATTGACCGTCTAGACTAGTTTTGTTCAAATATTGCGTTAGTCAAGCGCCAATAATAATGGACGATATACTGGAAGAAAGTAAAAATGTGTAGCACGAGTTTATTTGTTTATTAATAAGGTTATACCGGGATCACCCTGAGTTATGGAGAGTTAAAAGTAAAGACTTTTGACCAAAACATGAAAAGTGCAACATTTTGCAGGATATTGCAGGCGGTGAAGACATTAAAACCAGATCATACAGTTCCCGATCTAAAAGAAAATTAATAGTTTTAAGAACGAATTTCATTCGTGAATACAAGGCGATCGAGCAAAAAAAAAAGAAGTCTGGAGCATCAGCAGATGACATCCCACAACCTTCCCTGTGGTACTACAATGACCTTGTATTCATTAGGGATCAGATCGAAATTATTGTACTAGCAGTAGAAACTTGACTGTTTTGTGCGTGGCGTTTACCCCCTCCTCCCGGAAACAACCCCCCTCCCACTGCAGAAAATCTTCCCTCGGAAAAAAGCACCCCCATGCGGCTTGTTGGTCTCTAATGCCTTTGCACTTTAAAAAGAAAGGACTAGAAATCTCAATTTCTGATCTAATGAGCACACTTAAAAGTTTCTGCGATCATGAGGTGGAGAAAGGGGCAGTCCCCCTTCCTTTACAGACTGTATTCTGCTCATTTTGGGGTTTAATGTTACTCTTTACTTTCATAATAACAGCGTAGACTAGATTTATTCCCAGAAATCATAAGGGAGTAGATATCGATTTAACAGTTTTGATGCGTTTTTTAAAGTTTCCGTTCCGCCTCCCAAAAGTATCTTTGTTGGAAAATACCCTTTTGCTGGGGTTTTGATGAAAACTTTTCCACGGAGGAGGGGATTATTGGCATGAATTTAAAACCTACAAAAATTAAAGTGTTTTTGCAAATTAAAGTATGTTAAGAAAAAATTTTAACCCGAGTTCATCCGGAAGAAATTTTTTCGTTGGAATTTTCAGCTAGAATGGAGTTGTCTGGGAAAATTTCCCCGGTGAGGGAGGGGGAGAAAAGAACTTTACACTGAGGAATATTCCGTAGGAGAAAAGAATTTTTCTTGGAGGGGGAGCCGGATTTCCTGGTATTATTTAAAAACGATAAGAAATAAAATTTAAAAAAAGGTTTTTCAACGGAAAGTAAGGAGCAACATCAACACTTAAAACGAACAGAAATTATTACGTACATAAAAAGGGTTGGCCTTTCCGCAGGACCTTTCTCTTTACGTTAAAGTTCTGACTTTTTGTCCCAAATCTTTAAGAACGATTCCTGGAACACAATGACCGTTTAATTCGGATTATATTTTTTTTAATTCTATACAAAAGTTTGCCACCACCAATAAAAAACTCGTAGAATTTCACAACAATTTCGTCCGTAAAAGCTTAAACAATAAGAACTTGTTGGTTCCATAAGCCAACTATCTTTTCAAAGGCAAGCTAAACGTTCTTAAGCTTTATGATACCGTATGTTTTTAGCTTAATTTCGATAATTTTTTGTCGATATTTTTCTCTTCTTTCATATTAATTTGGCTCCCGCTACTGCCAAAAATTGCAGAAGTTCGTATGGAAGTTATTTCAACAAAAATGGATTTGTGGTTTTAAGTTTTAAGATACTTGTGGTGTGTAAATTCCTTTTTATCCCTTTCCTTAGCACTTCTCAATGAAACTAGAAAAAAATTCAAATAAAATTTTCAAATTTGAAAACCTTATTTTTTGTGTGTGTTGGGGGGGGGGGGTTCCAGGGGATAAACCTCTAGAACCAATTATTCAGTCCATTTGGAAATAAGGACGGCCGGGTAAACAAGAACTCATCGCTTTGGACAAGTGCGTGATACACCAAGGATGAGCGGGTTAAGTTAGGTGCTTTCTTTCTCCCCTTAATTGGCACATTTCCAAGATGCTTTCCTCAACCATAACACCATTTTTTTCTACGCTAAGAGTGAACCTCTTCGTTGCCTGTTGTTTAGCTCTATTTTCTTTGTCCATGACAAACTTGTCACACAGGAAATAATTATGAAAGATGTCGAGTAAAATAAGATCAAATAACACACCAATTCTTTTGTTATTATTTCAGGTTTCTTTATTATTTCTATCTGTTCAGCGATTTCTCATCTTATACCACTCCTTGGACAAACGACGTTTCCTATTTTCTTTTTTCCGCTTTAACGCAACCAAAGTACAAGCAAGAAAAGCCAAATCAGTATTATGTTGCATTTCACACACGATAGACAATCTCAAATAGGTCTGAATAATCAGTGGACTAACCAAATATTATGTGCATAAACATGCTGAAATGTTTATCTATTAAAAAAAGAAAAAGAAAAGAAAAACAGAAAAAACGATCTAGTTGCGGTATCCAGAACTACTTTGCCACTGCTGTCATATAAGTCTCGTTAATCATAATTACTTTATAATGAAATTTTTTTTTTTTTTTTTTTTTTTGTTTCAGATAATTGATGTTTATGACGTGAAGAAAGTAAAGCTAAAATACTTGTAAGTATTTTTGTTAATATTTTCAGTTATGTCTATAGACTACTTTCTTATGCTTAAATTTTGATAAAAATCGAATATTTTCCATTTTTCTTCTTCTTTTTTTAAGATACAAATGCAGTAATATGTTTTTGCAATAATAAGGAAACTTTTACTTTATCTATTAATTCTTTAGTTTTTTACCTAAGATTAGCGAACTTTGTATATCATTATTTATTTTAATATCTAATTTGATTAATGAGAAAATAAAAACTTTAAACGCCATCTATAATAGTTGTGTTAAATGGTTGAATTTATAGCAATTGAATTAAAAATTAAGCTCCTGCTCAATAAGAAATAGATCTTTGGCTTCTTGCCATTTTTATGCTACATGATGTAAGTATAGGGAGCCCTGGTTTGAAAACTCTGGGCGTGAACATACATGAGAACTTTTATTTTTTATATCTATTTGTTCCTTTTTATTTATGGCGGAAATTAACTAAGTATTTTAAGTCTATACCCTTTTTTTAAGCGGGGTTCACAGAACTAGTTATATAATTTCCAGCAAAAACCGTCCGTTTCTTACAAAGAGACAGATAATCCATTTATTACAACATTGATCATGCAAAAGAATATTCAGCGTCCCGATATTAGGATAATGAAACAACCTTCATCAAGCCGATTCATTAGTAGGCTAAGATCTTCTTTTAAAAGAGAAAAAGCAAAGGGACTTACCTTTGAAAATTTATTTTTTCTATAGTAATCCCATCTTTTCAACATTGATATCCATTTTCTTTCTCTTCTTCTAGAAACAGCAGCTGAGATCGGGTCACTGAAAAAAACAAAATAATGATACTGTTAAAACATTTAGAGTCATGGAAAGGATTGAGAACATGCAGTTTCCTATTTTCTGACTTGAGGAGCTTGAACGTTAAAGCTGTTATTCTCAGACTCATTACAACAAAAATTTGCCGGTTCGTTGCTGCTAATTCTTTAATATTCAAAAAAATCTGATGAGATTAGGGCTGGGTTTACCTACTTGAAGAACCTATCCCAAGGCGATCAGTTTTTACGTTTTAGCTTCAAATATATGAATATACATTATACAATAATAAAAAAAAGTGTTTCAGTAAGCCTATTCTTAAATCTGATCCCGGTGAAGATAGCCCTTAGAATGTCCAATTTAAATGTCATTTCTTTCTTTTTCGTAACTTTATCTCTTTTGTTCTTGCATCAATTATCTTCCCAAGTATGTCTTAACGGGATGAGTATGTGCACTGTCTTTGTGATTTTGCTTGTTTTATCTAATTAGCATTGATATTGCACCACATCAGAGCCGGGTTTTCAGGCTCAGCGGGTTCGAGCACGGGTTGTTCTCGTCTAGTGCATCAAGCGTTGTGCATCAGTGCATCCAGTGCATCAAACACGGGGTTGAAACTTCGAACCCGCCGAAACTAGACGAAAAACTTGAAACTAGACGAGAACAACCCGTGTTCTAACCCGCTGAGCCTTAAAACAGGGCTCAGGTAGGAGTTAACTTCTTGGAACGGTGGACAAAGCACATCGACCATGAATTTTTTTTTTTTTTTTTTAATTTGCACTATTTAAAGTACCAAAATTTGTCTCCTTGTTCTATTTTGACTTTTCCAGACTTTATTGCTATGTACATTAGTGGGGGAAGAGATGGATCTAAAGCTATGTGTTACTTTTTCAATTCTTTCATTTCAATTCATCTGTTTGGAGGATCAAATCTTGAAAGATAAATTCTTCAAAGATCAAATCTTCAACCAAAATCAAGTTTACATACCATATACCAGTAATGTTGTGGGTATCGGTAGCTTGAAATAATGGTAGGTGTGGTCTAGCAACGAAGTTATACACGCGAGACTTTTTAGTATAAGGCATGAATCGCTATGATTTAAAATATAGAGATTTCTATTCTCGAAAATTTAGAAAAGACCAAAGAGAATAAAATAAAAGTATTTAAAAAAAATTCATCTCCAAATGCCATAAAAAGTTCACAAAAAAAAAGAATTTCCAACTAAACGGAAAAATTGGAATTTTTAAGACTAACAGTGAGAGCATGGAGCGGTCAGGAAATATTTTACATCTACTCAAGGACAACTTTCTAAGACATTATCGCCAGAAGCTTTGATTTTGAGTGAAAAAAATTCCGATTTTCAACGCTTTAGAGCGCATGAAGATAAAACATTTTGTTTCGTTTTTATTCTGAGGAAATTAATAAAAAAGTTTTTATATAATAGTAAAAGAAATTCGTCTTAACTAAAGTAAAGAATGATGATAATCTTGTTGGAAAAAAAATCGTCGGAAGCCACAAATAGCGGATTACGCAACCACAGATCTATAAAAATAAGACACAGGACCATAGAACAAATTATTTTCTGCATTACTGGTAGAAAATCTCAAAATTGTCCGCTATACAGCTTTTCATGTATATTGCATAGGATACATAATAAAGAAACTTAAACAAACCATGAGATAAAACTAATCCAAAATCTTGTCTTTTAGCTTAAACAAGCCAAAATCCTGTCTTTTCTACGAGAATTGAGAGTGAGAGAGAGAGAGAGAGAAGTACAATCAAGGCGGACGCACCACTCGTTGTGTCTTTTTATACTCTTTTGGAATATACTAATCACTTCTAATTGCCCCCGCTCTTATGGGCAAATATGCACAAGAGGGATCGGAGGGCAACCAGCCCCCTTGTCATTTCTAGATGTCCCCTCCCCTCAACACTGATCAAAATTTTTAAGAAGCCATTTTGTTCAGAATTGTCAAAACACCTAATAAACATGCCTCAGGGGATGCCTACCCCGCAGCCCTCGTGGCAAGGATTATAAATTATGCAATTTGCCCATTGTTTACATATAGGATTTATCATTGGGAAAAGGGGGAGTATTTGGTTCTATGTGTGTCCGAAAAGGCTAAGGGTATTAAAACAGAACTTAGGGAAATTTTGAGGGATATAAAGAACTAAATCAAAAAACGCAATGTGCATCAAGTTTATCAAAAAGGCGAATCTGCAATATTTTAGAAACGGCCGAGAGTATTGAGCTGACATCTTTCAGCACATGTTGAGGGGGACGTTGAAAAGTGAAAAGAGGGTAACCAGCCCCCTCACATGCCTTTTTTAGCTGCCCCCCCCCCCCAAAGACATCCGATCAAAAGTTTGAAATCCATCTTGTTTAAATAGTCTAAAGGTCAAATAAATATGCCTCTGGGAATGATATAAACCCTTATAGCCCCTGGGGCAAGGCCTATAAATTATGCAAGTTGCCCATTGCTTATATAGTAGGTTTGTTATTGTTTTGTATTGACGCCCGGTCGACCGCCGCCGATGTGTCGTAACGCCGCCAGCCCGCCGCCGCACGAGACGGCGGCGTTCGGAAAACTTTGAATTAATTTGCGCCAATTCTTTATTGCGTGAACCGTATTTTAGAGCTTTTCTTTTCTCGTATGGATAAGGATTTCGATTTTGCTGCTTAGAAATCATGTGCGGTTTACGAAATTAACAAAGAAGTTCGAACACAAACAGTCTGCAAGAATTCCTTGTAATTACAGGGTGATTTTTTATTCAGCACTAGTTCTTGTAGCGCATCCATTGAATAAACAATTGTCCTTCGAACAGACCAGATTAAATTACAGGTAGGAACTTGCGATTTAAGGACCTCTCTATTTCAAGACGCCTTGGTATAGCAAAGAATCAATATTTCATTAGTCCTTGCCCTAAGCAAGTGTTTATAAATACTGAAGTTTTTATTCCGTGACGTAGTAGCGTTACTTGTAACGCGAGGTACTGAAAATTCTCAAGTCCCTAACTGTTAAATTCTGAATTTAACATTGAGGATAATTAATGGGTTTCCCTACTTGTCACAAACCACTGGAGGTGTATTAACTAGGAGCAGACTAGGGCGTGTCTAATTACAGGAGGGGGACCTACTTCAGACATCGAAAGAAATGAATGGGAAGGAAACTACAAATGCAAGTCTCCCTAATCACCATCACAATAGTTATATATATTATACTACTACTAGAACTACTAACAAGACACTGCAGCAACAAGCCGCCTGAGGCCAAAACAGCAACGCACGCTCCTTCTTTATCCCAATCTATTCAAAGCCTCTCTCTTTAGACCCTCCCAGGAAGTTCCCATTTCCTTTGAATTTTTTTTATTACATCCTCCCACCCCAACCGTGGACGACCTGCTTTCCGTTTAGCCTAAACGGTTGACCGAAACCGACAATCTTCGGCAATCTGTCATCCTTCATCCACAGTATGTGTCCTAACCATCTCAACCTTTCTCTCATTATAGTCCTAGAAAGCGAGATTGAACCACACTTCTCATAGAGCCTACTGTTTGAAATGCGGTTAGTCAGCCAGGTGTCCAGTACAATCCATAGGCAATTTCTCTGGAAAACATCAAGCAAATGTTCATCTGCTTTTCGGAGCGCCCATGATTCAGAACCATATTTGACCACCAACACAGAAGCTTCAAATATTCTAATCTTGGTTTGCAGACTTATCTTCCAATTCTTCCAAACTACTTTTAACCGTGAGAAAACCCCCTGAGCCTATTCTACTTTTCACATCTTCACTGCTCCCATCGTCTTTACTAATAATACTACCAAGGTAAGTGAAGCTGTCCACCTGATCAACCTTTTCTTTACCCACCGTCACCTTTTCAAAGTCACCATTCCTAGGCTTAGCGACTTAGTTTTCTAAACATATGTTTTTAAACCTATTTTAGCCCCCTGAACTCGCAAAACCTCTAAAAGTTCATTCATTTTGCTCACACTTTCATCTAGGATGCTTCAATCATCAGCATAATCCAGGAAAGTTTTTCTTCCTCATTTGATTCCGTGTTCTCCCGTTGCCTTTCCTGTGTTCCTTAGGACAAAGACCATCAAAATGATCCATATAAATGGGGATAGAACACAACCCTGTTTAACTCCTGATTTAATATGGAACCAGATGCTAACCTCATTTCTTACTTTAAACGCAGCAGTGTTATTCCTGTACATAGTACTAATCACTCTCATATATTTGCCTGGTATACCATTCAAGGATAAGACCTTCGCTAAAGCTCTTCTATCAACAGAATCGAACCCTTGCCCATAATCTATAAAACTGAGGACCAAAGGAGTTTGATAACTCACGAAGCTTCTCAATTATTAACCTAAGAGTGAAAATTTGGTCGACACATCCTCTACCTTAGCAGCAGCGCACCGCGGCTGCTATTTTTGGCCCCACCGCCTCCGGTGTTCCCTTATCGGCGCTGCGCAGGGGTCTCAATATCTCAGGGACGGCTGAGAGTATTCAGTTAGAACTTTCGAGGCAGGTTCACGGGGATCCTCGAAAGTGAAGGGAGGGCCAGCCCTTCCCCAGCTGCACCATTTAGATGCCCATTCCCCATCACTGATTGAAATTTTGAAAAAAAAACGTTGTATCCAAAAAAGTCAAAAAGTTTAATATCTATGTCTCCGGGGATGTCATCAAATTCCCCCACAGACTCCGGGGTAAGGGTTGTGAATTATGCAATTTGCTTTTTATTGATAAGCAGGATCTATCCTTGAGGAAAGGGGAATTTTTTATCCTGAGTGGGTCCAAAAAAGCCCTTAATATTAAGGTGAACCTTCAGGGAATAGTGAGGGGATGCTGAACTAAATCAACCACACAGTATGCATCTAGGCTATCAAAGGGGTAATCTGCAATATCTTAGGAATCGCCAAGGGTATTAAATTGAAACTTTCAGGGCAACAATAAGTACTACTACCACTGTGGCTGCAACTACAACTAGCTGCAATGGCGATTTTGACTACTTGTGACTGCAACTTGTGACCTTGACTGCGACTACTTCTATTTCCGAGTACTTTCAAGAAATACTAAGGAATTTTATTGAACAAAACTAAAATAAACTATGTGAACAAATAAACTTTCAAATGGGGATAAATACATTTATTTAGACAGTGAAAAACCAGGTACAAAAGTCCAGAACAGATACAAAACAGGAAATCTTCTACTGAAGACGGTCGCTGTATATGTGACCGAAATATCTGGACTTTTGTACCTGTTTTTTCACTGTCTAAATAGATGGATTTATCCTCATTTGAAAGTTTATTTGTTCGTCTTAGAAGGGCAGTGTGGTCTAAGAAAACAACAGCTAATTTAAAAGTGTTATGTCGAAAATAAACTATGTGCATGCTGGTTGTCAAAAGGGCACATCAGAAAAGAACCCTCTTGTCTACTTTAGATCCCCCCTCGACACTGATCAAATCCTGAAATATCCAATTTGTTCAAAACAGTCAAAAGGTCTAATAACTATGTCGCTGTGGATGCCAAGCCCCCCACAGACCCAGTGGAAAGGGTTGTAAATTATGGAATCTGCCCAATGAGTACATACAGGATTTATCATTAGGAAAGGTGTGGAGAGTTGTTCAATCCTGAGTGTGACAAAAAAGGCTAAAGGTATTAAGATGAAACTTGGGGGAATATTAAGGGAGAGGTTAAACGAAATTAAAAGGTATCATGTGCATCCAGGTTATCAAAAGGGCGTGCAATGCCTAAGGAGGGGCTAAGAGCATTAAACTGAAGCTTTCAGCACCACTATTGCAACTACGTTCTATGGCAGCATTTGCTACTATTTGTGACTGAGACTGCGACTATGAGTACTTGCTACTACTTGCATGTGTAACTACTTGCGACTTCAACTACCACTACTTATGACTGGAACTACGACTAATAACGACGGCTACTGCGACTACTTGTGACTGCGGTCGTGGCTACTTGCATCTACGACTGCAACTAGTTACGACTGTGGCTGCTCGTGACTGTGATTACTTGAGACTGTGACTGCAAATAGGGCTACTTGCGATGGTGAATGTGCGTAATTGCGACTGAGACTATATGCAATTGTGACATCTTGCAACCGTGACAACTTACGACTATAACTACTTGCGACTACTTGCGACTGTGATTAATAGCAACTGCAACTGCTATTACTGCAACTGCGATAGCGACAACTACTACTAGCACTGCTACAATTTTTGCGAATGCAACTATGACTGCAAATCCTACGGCAACTATTAATACTACGACTAGAACTACTGAACTAAATTAAAAAAGTTTAACTACATTCAGCTTCTCCAAATGACATAGTGCGTCAAGGTTGTCAAAAGAGCTTATGTGCAATATCTCACCGATGGCTAAGGTTATTAAGCTGAAAATTTTAGGGAATGTTGAGGAGATGTTGCACTAAATCACCTGTCAAAAGGGCATATCTGGGCGTATCTAAATTGATCTCAGGGACAGCTACGGATATTAAGTTGAATCTTTCAGGGAATGCTAAGGGGGATGTTAAACAAAACCTAAAGACACTATATGCATCTAGGTTGCCGGTTTCAAGTTGAAACATTCACAAAGTCGTGCTTAAATCAAGAGCATCAGAGAGGTTTTTCTTAATTGCCAACAGCTCGACTACATGAATGTAGTCAATAATCAAGCATGGTAGTTCTCAGCCAAATCACAATAAGCATCCAGTTTGCTGAGCGTTCTATCGACAGGACGAACTGTAATAGGTACAGTAAAGAAGATGTAAAGAAGATCCAATCTGTAAAGAAAATGAGCCTGCTTGAGCTTATGTTGCAGGGATGTTATTCACCAAGGGCTTCTCGAAATAAAGTAGTGCCATGGAAAAACCAAAACTCTACTTGAAGAGCAATAGCATCTGCAGCTTCGGATCGGGAAACTGTCGTTTTAAGGTCAATACCTATAATTGAGGTCCTTTTCGAAAGGAAGCTAAAGTAAGGACCACAATAGCCGAAAATAAAATTGCAAGCTCTGAGGTCATCTCCCATCGTCGTAGTCAACTTTTCATAGGATGTACTAAAAGGTTATCTGTAGAACTGATGAACTGAAACTTGAGTTGGCTTTGAGCCTCTCTGCTAAAATAAGATGGGTCCAAATCTCCGATAATGATGTCTGATGAAATCAACCTCCATTCTTTTGGGAAACTGCACTGCACTGTCAATTGCCATTTAAATACACAACACTATCATTTAAATATCTTGGAGTATTTGCTTCTAATTGAACTCCTTTTGTGTTCTTTCTCTATTGTTATACCATGTTAGCTTATGGGCCATTTTATGACTAAATCGACACCAACAAATCCAAAAAATCACACACAATAAAAAGTTTTCGTCCTTTCTTACCGGAACCAAAGGAATCAGAGAGGAGAGCCAAACTCAAATATGTAATTATACCCAATATACCATCACCTCCTAAAAGGAGATGTAGGTAAGAACAATTGTATTTTATTTTAAAGATTATGTTTTGTAAATTACAAAATCGCGTAGATATAGCAGTTTCCTTTAAAATTAGCCCTTAAACAGCTCTCTACGACGTTCCAGTGAAAAGGAAAAAATAAAAGAGGACACATCAGTGCTACCCATGCAACAAAAGGGATTTTCCTTGTTGTTCAAGCCAGAAAACACCTGTATAAGATTTTCGGCCATGGCAATTCCAATGGTGTACTTTTTGCTTCGACCAAACCTGTTTTGTAGGGGTTTCCAGCTATTTTTGAGAGTTCCATAAATTTGTTTTCGAAATAACATTTTACTATTATAGACTAATCGAAATAATAGTTACCATTCCTGAATCAGCCACAAATGGCGATTTTTTCTGTCTAGCCAGTTTTGTTTAAAACGTTTTTAATTTTTGGTTAATATGGAAAGTGGGTCGTTCTCTGCTAGCTTTCAGCTATCGCTGTAACCATGATATTGTCTTTGGAACGGAGAGAAACGATGATAACCTAGTTCTGGCAGCAAATGAAGTTTCTCGTGCCTTTGAATCTGGCGTCCACCCTCAGCTGCTATGTTCTGCGAAGAGTCGGAGCCGTGATACTTCAGTTGAAAGGGTATTCAAAAACATTTATGCGGGGCTTAAGGTCATTATATGAAATACTTGCTCCAAATGGATTTGTATCAAACAAAGCTTCGATTAGAGTGAGGAAAGGTATCCGCCAAGGAGGTATAACGTCACCGCCCCTAGATAACATTAGCATTTTAAAAGCTCAGGAGAAAGTTACGACTAGTTGCGTAATTAGACCTTTCACGTTATTATGCTGATAGTTTTTTTAAACTTTAGCTGGTTACCAATTGAGGAAAATTTTCTGTGCTTAGTCGCGAATATGGAAAAAAAAGGTTTGCACTTCAACGCATCAAGAGTGAGATTCTTATTTTTGGCCGGTCTCGGGCTATGACAGAGGGAGTGCAGCTAGGAAGTCAAAATAGTTCCCCATCTCCAAATATTAAGTAATCAAATCAAGACGTTCCATCTTGCTTGAAAATCTTGGTGAAAAATAGGGAAAACCCCTTGGACTTTTTGGTTGCTGCAAAGCGTGATACAACATGCAAATACTCTGAATTTGAACTCTTGAAAATTTGAAAATTACAATTGAACTCTCGGTAACTGATTAAATTCTGTGTCATACAGTCCTATCATCTTGGAAGTTATTAATGTAGTTGTTAAGTAGAAAAATACTTCATCAAACTTTTATATCTTCGCTCAAGGTTGAATGGAGTTATGGCTAGGGGGATGAGTCCTAAA